>NW_004444046.1:7626710-7646353 GCF_000243295.1 Trichechus manatus latirostris | reverse complement strand
TGCAGCCATATTTTATGGCTAAGAATACTAAAGCAATAATTGTACCCACAGAATCAAATTCTATCTTTTTTATTCCACTTAAATCCAAGAAATAAGAATTAATATTTATTTTTCTTAACCATAGCTGAAAGTTATTTTAAGTATTCTACTTTAGGTCAAATGGTTTACTAAGCTAAATACCATCATCCCTACTTGATTCATTCCCACCACTCTCAGAAACTAAAATTCTCTTTCTTCTGTTCAAAGCCAATACCTCAATTTGGGTCCTTAATCCCATTCATTATTATCTCTTTCAAGGGCTTGCTAAACTATCTCCCCTTTCTTCTGTACCATTAACTCTCCATCTCAACTCACTCCTTCCTCATAGCTCTATAAATATAGACAAATCTGTCTTGTCTGAAAGAAACGTGCCATTTGGCCCTTTATCTCCATTTTCTTTTCCTTCTGATCCAAACACTGAAAAAGTTGTCTAGTGTAAAAAGTTGATGAACCATAAACATTACAAAATTCTATAGCATGTATTTCTCATCAAAAAAGGAAATATGTGTGTGTGTACATAGTCATATGCACACACACACAAATCCCAAGAGAAAGTTTAAAATTATACATGATACAATATTGTTTTGGCTATCTATTGCTGAGTAACAGATCATTCTGAAACTCATAATTTAAAACCATAGCCATTTTATTCTCATGATTCTGGGTTAACTGAGCTTAGCTTGGTGGATCATCTGCTAAAAGTGGTGTTGATGGGGCTGGAATCATCAGAGAACTCCACTTGGCTAGAACATCCATGACAGGTCACTGCATGACTGGCAGTTAGTGTTGGCTCTTGGTTGAGTGCCTTGGCTTTCCTCCACATGGCCTTTCCTCCTGAATTGGTAGTCTAAAAGAATGGCAGCTGGGTACCAAGAAGGGAGCATTCTGAGTGTGCAAAAGTGGGAAGCTTTATATTTCCTAAGGGCCAGATTTGGAAGTTACCCCTCATCACTTCCACCACATTCTGTGGGTCAAAGGAAGTCACAGGATCAGCCTAGATTCAGAGGGAGGGGAAATAGACTCCACTGCTTAACGGAAGGAGTGGCAAAGAATTCAAGCATCTTTAAGGTGCTCAAATTCCTGCCAGGAGAGAACTTCCATTTTTGACTAGTCATTGATGAGAACAAAATCCTTTTCTTACACTTTTTATGTATCTGATGATTGGGAGAATTTTCCACAGATTACTTCTGTCCCTGTATTATTTCTCACCTTGTTTCTTCTCCTCCACTACCCCAAACTTCTGGTCTGGGTGTCACAGAATAAGTTCATATTGTGATAAATCCAGCCCGGAACGTTCTGTGTTATGACCCTAAGTAGGTCAGCAGAGTGTGGGATAGGGGTATTCCTGATACTCCTCCACTTGGAGAACCAGCAATAACTTAACTGAAGCAGCTGCAAATGATATAAATATATCCCACTTAAACCAAACCATAAACTAAACCTGTTGCCATCAAATGGATTCCAACTCAAAGTCCTGCCCCATAGGATTTCCAAGGCTGTAATCTTTATAGAAGTAGATGCCACATCCTTTTCCCATGGAGCAGCTGGTGGGTTCAAACCACGGACCTTTCAATTAACAGCTGAGTGCTTAACCAGGGCTCCTGTATCCCACTTAACCCAAGCAAAGTGTATCCTCAGCTCAATTTTCCCTTGACTGGATCCCAAAATTGCCTGCAGCCATTCCAAGCCGTCTAACACATGAAGAATTGTTGTCATCAGGGAAAAGTTGGAGTAAAAAGAGTCAGTAATACTAACCAATAGCAGTTAAAAAGAGATTACTTTTGCATATTTTTTTAAAAAAAGGTGATAATCTTGTGCACCTATGAATGGGGCCCCTTCAGTTCCTTGCAGTTTCATGCAAATGAGGAACTCTAAGCTCAAACTTCACAGTAAATTTGCCCCTGCACAAGATTCTGATTCACAGGTTCACCCTCCTCCAGGATGCTTCTCCTCGGCCATTTTATAGCCCCATTAGTGCAACAAATCACAAATTAAATGCATTCCCTTCTATAGTCCTCACTTGATTATACCACCTTCTCCCCAGTTACCCATGGTAGAATTATGACAGTTTTCTTTCCAGTCCAACAACTTTCAATCAGTCACCATGCTCAATCAATTTTACACCCTGTGATAGTTAAGATTGTGTGTCAACTTGGCTGGGCCATGATTCTCAGTGTTTATATGTGATCGCTCCTATGATGGAATCTGCTGTGAGTAGCCAATCAGCTGAAAGGGAGTGTCCTTGGGGGTGTGGCCTGCATCCGAATATAAGCAGACGTTCTGGCTTTTTTGCTCTCTCTGAAGGAGCTCCTGACGTTGCCTCCTGTTCATGTGACCTCCAGTTCCTGAGATGAGCTATCAGCTTATCTGCCAATCTTGGGATTCATTGCTCTTCACAGTCTGTGAGCGGGAGCCCTGCTCTCCAACCTGCCAATCTTGGGTTCATCAGCCCCTACAGCTACATAAATCAAGAGAAGCCTTGTGGTCTTGCCTGCCAATCTTGGGATTCGTTGATATTCACAGCCTGTGAGCAAGAGCCCTGCTTTCCGACCTGCTGATCTTGGGTTCGCCAGCCCCTGCAGCTACGTGAACTGAGAGAAGCCTCTATCCTGATCCACGGACTTGGGACGTCCCGGCCTCTACAATTGCATGAGCCATTTCCTTGACATAAATCTCTCTCTATATATTTATACACTTTACTGGTTTTGCTTCTTTAGAAAACCCAGCCTAAGACACACCCGAAATATTTCTCAAGTCTACTCCCTTATCTCCATCCCTGAACACACTGCTCTAGTTGAACTCATTATTTCTTGCTCAAACAATTGCAATCTTCCTAATTAGTTTTCCTCTTTCCAACCTCGTACCCCTCAAATTCATCCACTGTACAGCTGCAGAAGTGATGGATCAAAACCCAAACCTGACCATATAATTTCCAGTTTAAAGTCCTTCAATAGGCACACAGGGTAAGATTCAGTCTCCTTAACATTGTATGCCAAGCTCTCCCTCATGACCTTGCCTCTACTTCTGCAGCTGCAGTTCTCAGAGTGTGGTCTGGGGACCCATGGAGCCCCACAAAATCAAAACTATTTTTACAATAATACTATGATGGGATTTGTCTTTGCCACTGCTTTTCTTCATGAGTGGGGTTTTCCAGTAGCTACGTGACATGTGATGTTGCAGCAGATTGAATGCAGAAGCACATATCAGAATCCACCTGTCTTCTGTTAAGCCAGACATGAAAGAGATTTGCAAAAATATAAAACAATGCTACACTTCTTATAACTGTTATTCGGAAAATTTAGTTTTTTTTTTCATAAAGTATAGCTTAAGATAAAATGTAATTAAATAAATTAACAACTATTTTAGTTTCTATCATTATTAAAATCAATAAATAAAATCCACGTAAACAGAAGCTCTTTCGGGTCCTCAATGCTTTTTAAGAATATAAAGTCCTAAGAGCAAAACATTTGAGAACCACTGCCTTACAGCATTATCTTTTGGCAATCCCTGCATATTGTGCTTTCCTAGAGCCAGCAAACACTGAACTTATTGTGATGATTCTGCACACATTCTGCACACACACCATGATTTTTCTTATGATACTCTTCCTTCTACCTAGAATGCCCTTTCTGTCCCCTTCCATATCTTTCTTAGCCAGCTTCCTCCAGAAAGCCTTTCCTAACTACCCCATCCTCAGGATGATTTAGGGGTCCCTCCTCTGGTCCCTCCATGGCTCCATAAAGTCTAGAGTCCATGAGGATTTGAAATTCTCTTCTGTGTTTTCTCCCCTTTTTGATCAGGACCCCTGGTGGCTTGCCTGCTAACTGAAAGGTGAGTGGTTCAAAACCACCAGCCAATCTGCAGAAGAAAGATATGGCAGTTTGCTTTCATAAAGATTACAGCCTTGGAAACCCTATAAGGCAGTTCTACTCTGTCCTATAGGGTCACTATGAGTAGGAATCGACTCCACAGAAACAGGTTTGGTGTTTTTTTTTGTTTGTTTGTTTGTTTGTTTTTCCTCTGATCTCATGGGGGCATCAATGATTCAGTGGTAGATTCTCGTCTTCCATGCAGGACACCCAGGTTCTATTCCCAGCCAATACACCTCAAGCACAACCACCACCTGTCTGTTAGTGGAGGTATGCATGTAGCCGTAATGCTAAACAGATTTCAGCAGAGTTTCCAGACTAAGACGGACTAGGAAGAAATGCCTAGTGATCTACTTCTGAAAACAAACAAATGAAAGCCCTATGGATCACAAAAGTCTGATCCCAAACCTATCATGGGGTTGGCGCAGAACTGAGCAGCATTTTGTCCTGTTGTGCATGGGGTCACTGTGAATCGGAGCTGACTGAAGTGCAACCACGACCTCTTTTCTCACATGGCACTCAAAACTTGGTGTCTTGGTTATCTAATGCTGTTATAACAGAAATATCACAAGCAGATGGCCTTAACAAACAGGAATTTGTTCTCTCACAGTCTAGTAGGCCAGAAGTCTGAATTTAGGGCACCAGCTCCAGGGGAAGGCTTTCCCTCTCTATTGACTCTGGAGGAAGATTCTTGTCATCAATCTTCTCCTGGTCTAGGAGCTTCCAGTGCAGGGATCCCGGGTCCAAAGGACTTGCTCTGCTCCTGGCACTACTTTCCTGGTGGTATGAGGTCCCCTGTGCTTGCTTCTTTCATTTATATCTCAAAACAGATTGACTCAAGATACAACTTAATCTTGTAGATAGAGTCCTGCCTCATTAACATAACTGCCTCTAATCCTACCTCATTAACATCATAGAAGTAGGATTTACAACACATAGGAAAATCACATCAGATGACAAAATGGTGGACAATCACACAATACTGGGAATCATGGCCTAGGCAAGTTGACACACATTTTGGGGGGACAAAATTCAATTCATAACACATGATATGTAATTGTCTGATAAAAACCAAACCTGTTGCCATCAAGTCAATTCTGACTCATGGCAACCCTATAGGACGGAGTAGAATTGCTCCATAGGGTTTCCAAGGAGTAGCTGGTGGATTAAAACTGCCCAGTTTTTTGGTTAACAGCTGAGTCTGAATTCCCCACTAGACTGTGAGTTCCTCAAAGTGGGGTCACGTCAGCATCACTTTTGTGACCCCAATGCCCAGCACAGTGCTTCCCACAGAATAAGCACTCAATAATCCTTTGTCAAACAAATGGCTGTATTACTGCTCTAATGCTGCCTCAATGAAAATATAGTTTTATGACATGTAAAATTATGCCTGATGCTATTATACATAGTATATTTGCTTACTTATATTCCGAAGATAAAATAGCTAAGTTTTTTTTTTTTAAATCCCCCAGATTTTGTCTTTCTAATAAAGTGCTAAAAACCTCATTTGGTCAAAGAACAAAAATCCAAAGTCTACAACGGATTTTTTTTTAATTCAAGACAATTGCCAGCAGAGGGCACTCTTGCAAATAGATGGCATTAGCCGTCCTACACACTGTTGTTTGTTTCGTCTGGAATTTTCAAAAAAAAGTATCTTTCATTTACTTTTTATGAAAAGCCATGTCATATTTCATCGCAGAATAAATTAAAGTGGGGGATTATTTTTTTAAAAATAAACTTTAAAACCTTCGTAAGTACTGAAGGGAAAATGACCAAATTCTCAAGACAAAACAAAATATAAAAGGACTCACGTTGATCCTTTGTTAAAATATCACTCAGCTCTGGCAACCAAAGTCTTTTCTATTCCTTTTTTTTTTTTTAACATGTTTTTTTTCAAGGTAGATATTAGCCATCCATCTGGAAAAACGATGACAAAAATGGTATCCCTCATTTTTGAAGAACCATTTAGTGCAGCAGGAAATACAGAATCTTTATCTTTTTGTTGTGCCTGCCGGCAAACCTCAGGCATCCAGCATTGCATTGTGGATCATCAGATGTGAAGAAACTTCCTTTGAAAATAATAAGGCAGTCACCGGACAGCACCCGACAACGAAAACAACGACATAGACCTTCACAAGCTAATGCGCACCTTCAATCCAAACAACACTCAGCTGTGACATATGTAGGACTGCAGTCCTTTTTTTTTTCCTAAATTTTATTGATTTTATTGTTGTTGTTGGGAATATACACAGCAAAACATACGCCAATTTGACAGTTTTCGTGACAATTTAGTGACATCGATTACGTTCTTTGTGTAACCATCTCACCCTCCTTTTCTGTGTTGTTCCTCCCTCATTAACATAAAATCACTGATCCCTAAGGGTCCTACCTAATTTTTCCAGTTGTTATTATCAATTTGATCCCATATACACAGTTCTTAAAAGAGTATAATGCTCAGGCCTTTTTTACTAGTTAAGCTAAACTATTTTTTTGTTTTAAGATGACTTCAGTGGATATTTTTGGTTTAAGGTTTCAAGATTATCTTAGGGCAATAGTTTCATGGGTTCATCTACCCTTCATGACTCCAGAAAGTCTAGAGTCCACAAGCATTTTAAATTCTGTTCTGCATTTTCTCCCTTTTGATCAGGGTTCTTGTCTGTGGAATTTTTGATCAAAATATTCGGTAATGGTAGCCAGGCACCATTCAGTTCATCTGGTCTCATGGCAAAGGAGGCAGTTGTTCATGGAAGCAGTTAACTACACATTCCATTTCCTCCTCCTGTTCCTGACTCTCCTTCCTCTGTTGCTGCAGGTGAATAGGGAAAAATTTTTGTGCTTTAAATGACCACTTGCAAGTTTTTAAGACCCCAGGCACTACACAACAGACTAGGAGGTAGAACAGAAGCACTAAACACATTAGGCCAATTAAATGGGATGTCCCATGAAACCATGAACCTACACCGCCAAAGCAAGGAACCAAATCCCATAAAGTATTTGGTTGTACATAAGCAGCCTCAGCAGCTACTCTTGTTTTTTTTTAATCACTGTAAATATATCTATCACAAAACCTTTGCCAATTCAACTTTTTACGGGTGTACAACTTAGTGGCAGCAATTACGACAATCGGCTGTGCAATACCCCTAATCAATGTGATTTTTGCATCACCATTAACCTTCCTCTTCCCTCTCCTTCCCACCTCTAACAACCATTAATAAACTTTGTTCTCTGTACATTTGCCTTTTCGTGTCTTTTTATATAACTTACGCCATACAATATTTGTCCTTTTGTGGGACTGCCATACTTTTAAAAATAGATATTCTATGTACCATGGTTGAGGGGAAAATGCTCACCATTCAGCTCCCATGGAAGAAAGGAAACTGCATGAACCGGACAGAGTTTAGGAAAACACAATTTCAGTTGCAGCTCTGCCAGGAAATGTCTCAGAAATTTAGGGAAGTCTTCGTCGGTGTCTTAGTTAGCTCATTTTAAAAGTTATATTCATCTAACACCCCTCCTTATTTCACAAAAATACTTGAAGTAGCTTATAATTAAACAAAAAATACAATGAAGTAGTGACATAGAAGTTGGAGCTTGTAGTCAAAAAAAAGAAGAAAAATACACCAACTAGGAAAACAAGTTGCTATGGGTGAACTTCTGGTGAGGCTCTGAGCACCCTTGCAGTCAAGGGAGAAAAATAAAAAACATGATCAGAAGATGTAGCCTGTATTTCAGCAAAGAAGAAGCATTTCAATTTCTCAGGGGAGATGGTTTTTCCCTAGCACCGAACTCTAAAATAGATTCTTATGTGTGACTTGCTGGATAATGTCCTCGGTTACTTTAACGCAAATACAGCAGGAACTTTCACATAACTATTTATTTAATGAATTTCAACAAAAACTGAGGACATAACATTAAACCTCAGTGTATCCATATGTTAAATCAATGAAAATAATAGTGCTTGCCTTACTACCTGCTTCAAAGGACTGTTTTGAAAATAAAATAAAGTTTTAGACGGACTTTTTAAGTTAGGAGTTAAATAAATGTTAGATAGTATTAAGTGTATCCTTCCAGGTGTGTTGATAATAAGATAATTTGTTTTCTGTTCTTCTTTTATTAGTGCTAGGAAAAAAAAAGGGAGGGGTATCATAGCTGCACAGAAAAATTGTTGAAGGTTATATAAGAAACTCGTTACCTCTACGAAATGGGAATAGAAATCCTAGGGGAAGAAAAACTTTTTTCCCACTTAGCTCTTTTCTGAAATTTTTGCATTTTTTGTATATTGCATTAATATTTAAAAAATAGAAAAGAAAAGCAATTTTCCCATAAGCAATACTCTTTACAGGGTCTGGAAAATTGCCCAAAATACCCATTTTAATTCTCTTTTAGTCATATTCTAATCATTTTGCAAGTCATTTGTTGCAAGAAAAAGACACCCACTCAAGCTAGCTAAAGTAAAGAAGGACGTTTATTGTGAGGCTACAACCAGAAATCTCCTGGACATAAATAAAGTAAAGGCTCTCATCATGGAGCTCAGGACAGAATATTCAAGAATCCCATCTACTTCCTCTGCCTCTCAGCTTATCTATTTTCTGCTTCTCTCTTCTTATCATCCACATTATCCAACTTCTCTCATCAGACATGCTTTCTTGGCTTGCTTGTTAGACTGCATATGATTAAAAATGACCAGCAAATTCTGGATAGGGTTAAAGCATTCACTGCTAAGATGTTCCTTAGTCTAGTGCTCTCACATTTACTCTACATATGACTGCGGGATCTTGTTAGAATGAATATTCTAATTCACTAGGTCTAGATGGGTAGGAAGCATCTACATTTTAACAAGGTCCCAGGTGATGCTGATGATGCTAATAATGAACACACTGAGAACCAAATAGGATCGGTTGAAATAATGTATGGAAATACTTATGAATTGTTTAGAATTATTAAAATGTCACACAATAATTGACATTCTACCCTTTGGCCCCCAAAAATTCATGTCCTTGGAACATGTAAAACATATTCAGCCCATCATATCATAGCAAAAATCTTTACTCTAAGTCCAAAATCCAAAAATTCCTCTTCATCTGTGAAATCTAGAAGACAAGTTATCTGCTTCCAAAGTGCAAGTGTGGATCAGGCAGGCACAAGCTAGGCATTTCCATTACAAATGGGAGAAACTGAAGGGAGACAAGGCAAAACAAGCACCAAGCAAGTCAGCAGAACACATTTACATCAGCCTTCAAGGCTTGAAAACAATCCTCTGTTTTCTGAGACCATTTACACAATGGCCCTGCCCTCCAGGCTCCAGGTATTGGCCACACTCTCCAGATTCTGAGTGGTGGCCTCTTGGCCTTGGGCTTTAGCTACACCTTCCAGGCCCACTGGAACTCTGCTCCCTCAGCTTTAGGCACACCATTCTCCTAGCCCATCTGAGGGGTGACTCCACCCTTAGAAACACCAGAAGCCATGGCTCCACTCTTCGAAACCCCAGAAGTCTTGGCCATACCTTTTGAGACTGAGGCAGCTCAGCTTCCTGTGTTCCTTGCCTCTTCAGCTTCTGCTTCCTGGTTCCTTGGCCTCTCCGCTCCTTGGGCCTCTCCGCCCTTATCTGTCCTGCTGGGGCAAGTGTTCCAAAGCTCTGTATCTCCACCAATAAGTGCCTGGAGGCACCCCACTCCACCAGTAAACTTTGGCCAGAAAGCTCTCAGCTCTCTTGCTCCATCGGTCCACAAGCCTAGCTCTACCGATAAGTGCCCGGAGGCACCCAGCTCTGCCAGGGAGTCTCGTGTGCAAAGGCACTCAGCTCTCTTGCTACGTGGGTCAGCTCCAGCACTGTCTCCTGGTTCTGCTGCCACTGGTTCTCTGCTGCTGCCAGTTCTCTGCCGCTGCTGCTTCTCTGCAGCTGTCGATCCTCTATCCATTCACAGTTTCAAAACTGCTTTCACATTTTAGGTATCTGTTAGAGCAGCACCCCACTCTCTTGGTAGCAAATTCTGTCTTAGCCATCTAGTGCTGCTATAACAGAAATACCACAAGTGAATGGCTTCAACAAAGAGGAAATTTATTTTCTCACAGTCTAGTAGGCTACAAGTCCAAATTCAAGGTGTCAGCTCCAGGGAAGGCTTTCTCTCTCTGTCAGCTCTGGAGGAAGGTCCTTGTCATCAATCTTCCCCTGGACTAGGAGCTTCTCTGCACAGGAACCCTGGGTCCAAAGGACACGCTCTGCTCCCAGCACTGTTTTCTTGGTGGTATGTGGTCCCCTGTCTCTCTTTTCACTTCTTTTATACCCCAAAAGAAATTGGCTCAAGACACAATCCAATCGTGTAGATTGAGTCCTGTCTCATTAACATAACTGCTGCCTCTCTTGCCACATTAACATAGAGGCAGGATTTACAACACATAAGAAAAGCACATCAGATGTCAAAATGGTGGACAATCACACAATACCGAGAAGTATGGCCTAGCCAAATTGATACACATTTTGGGGGGGACACAATTCAATCTATGACAATAATCTATGAATTACCCAGTGAAATGGATAGAAAATGGTTAGTAGAAAATGGTCTTCACTGTTTTTTAAGGATTTGAGATTGAAAGGCTAACTCACAGATGCATTATATTCTCTCTGTACATGAGGTGCATCAGTAGCGTTCTGACAGGAAAGAGATGGCATACTCACATGGATTCATTTGAGGAGCATTTAACAAAGGAACTCTGTGTGAATATGTGGGCAGGGCTTAAGTAAATCAACAAAAGACAGGGCGGTGCTCTGGAGCTTGTAGCAACAGCATCTCCTGTAGGCCTGGTAGGGCAAGTTATTGTTGTGTGTTGTCTAGTCAATTTGGATCCATAGTGACCCTATATGACAGAGTAGAACTGTCTCATAGGGTTTCCAAGGCTGAAATCTTTAGGAAAGCAGATCACCAGGTCTTTTCTCCCACAGAGCCTCTGGTGGGTTCAAACCACCAGTCTTCTGGTTAGCAGCCGTGTGCTGAACCGTTGCTCCACTGGGGGGAAGGGAGTAATCCCTCATTCTATCAGGGGGATAAGGAGCCCTGGTGGTGCAATGGTTAAGCACTCAACTGCTAACTGAAATGTTGGCTGTTCGAACCCACCCAGTGGCTCTGCAGGAGAAAGAACTAGAGATCTGCTTCTGTAAAGATTAACCCCCCGAAAAAACCAAACCCGTTGCCATCAAGTCAATTTCAACTCATAGCCACCCTATAGAACAGAGTAGAACTGCCCCATAGGGTTTCCAAGGAGTGGCTGACAGATTCAAACTGCTGATGTTTTTGGCTGGTAGCCAAGCTCTTAACCACTAGACCACGAGGGCTCCCTGTGAAGAGTTAAAAAAAAAAAAAGAAAAAAATCCAAACCTGTTGCCATCTAGACCCTATGCTGCCTAGAAAACCCCACGGGGCAGTTCTACTCTGTCCTGTAGTGTTGCTATGAGTCAGAATTGACTCAAAGGCACCTAACAACAACAAGAAGGATAAGCAGCCCTAGTGGTGCATTGGGTAGCGCAGTGGTTAAAGCGCTCGGCTGCTAACTGAAAGGTCAGTGGTTGGAATCCACCAGCTGCTCCACAGGAGAAAGATATGGCAGTCTACTTCTGTAAATATTTACAGCCTTGGAAACCCTATGGGACAATTCTGTTCTGTCTTAAATAAATCAGGGTCTACTATGCAGCAATGGGTCTATGAGAGGGAAGCTGTGTGAAGAAAGCCTGACATCGGCTGTATCTTTTGGTAGACGAGCAGAAGGAGCCAAGGGAATGATTGCCACAATCTTCACTCTCTGACTGTCCTCCATTCTCCTGCCCATGCCTTCCATCTTCTGAACTGGAAGTAAGGAACTCCTTCATTGGCCAGACTCTGTGAGCCCACAGCAGCGTAGAACAGGGTGAAGAGTGAATCTGAAGGGGCAAACGGAAGACATCCAACACGCCCTGTCTGTAGACAGAACTCCACATCTAGTGCTTTTGTATCCTGGGAATTAACAACACCACAGATAATAAGGGGAGGAAGAAGTTTTTTCATGTCTACCCTGGCACATTTTAGCTTTTTATATTCTCTGAAGTAATTATACTTTTAAAAAAAAATCATATAAGTGATACTTAATTTAGGATTGCACTTAGCGGAAGTAATAGGGGTAGCTCTATTACAACATCTAGGTCTACAGTTATCCTGGCTGAAAATCTGTAGCACAAATCCTAAATAAAAATACACTACTAGCCTCTCCTTTTAAGCACTAGTTGTAGGATCAAATGATCTTTCCTGCCTACCGCTGGAGCCCTGGTGGCGCAGTGGTTAAGAGCTACGACTGCTAACCAAAAGTTTGAATCCACCAGCTGCTCTTGGGAAACCCTATGGGGCAGTTCTACTCTGTCCTATAGGGTTGCTATGAATTGGAATTGACTCGATGGCAAAGGGGTTTTTTTCTGAGCACTAATTTTGGTTTACAAAAATGGATGTTATAAGGAATGATTCCAACACTTACAAACTGTGAGTTTATTCATCAGGCAGGAAGGAAAATTGTATCTCTTTCATGGTCAATGAGGACTGTCCAGACAGAGAAGGGACACAAGGATAATACATTCAGCAAAACATTGGACCTCAAAAGACTTCCTTCCCCCATTGTCTGTCATTTGTACATTTATTCACTCATTTAATAAACAATGTTACATTTCAACTAAATGCCTCGCATAGTACCCGTCCCTGGGAATCCACCGTGAATTCAAGTTCATTCCATGCCCTCAAGGAGCTTACACTCCTGTGAGGGAAATGGAACATTTAATGATGTTGATCTAATTATAAAAATAACTAAAGATATTGATGACAATCCATGGTTTACCAAAGCATTTTTTTACAGATGTTATCTTATTTAATCCTCACTACAATCTTGGCAAGTAATTTTTATTACTGTCTTGATTTTACAGGTGAAGAAACTGAGACTCAGAAAAGTTAAATGCTGACTAATAATTTATGGTGATGGACATATACCTCTGTGCTAGGCATTGCTTTAGAATCGCTGTCTTTGTTTAAAATCCAAATATACTTGGAAAGGTAAAATATTAAGCCATTAACTCTAGAATAGAAATCAGCTTTAACGATGACAAGAATAGAGCACTTTGAGAAAACACAGGAAAGAAGGGAGGTGTAATGAAAGTTGGCTTGGAAAGGAGGAAAGAAGTATAAAAATAGGAGATGGAGGCAGCCAACAGGCAGTGTTCACCTGCTTCACAGCTTCACTTAGGTCTGTCTCTGTTGCCTGCACAGGTTCTGTGACTGCTATCCCCAAGATCCATTTCCAGAGTTGAGTCCATAGCCAGGTCAATCATAATCAAACCTAGGTGATTTGTTCCAGCTTCGCCCAGAGTGGATGGGAGACAAGGATAATGTAATAAACGATGTTCTATCTGCCCTCATGGTCAGATTTTGTTCTTTTATGTTTCATTGGGGTCATATGAATTTGTGCCCCAAACAGCACATAAAGTTCTCTATAGTCAAATCAAAATGCCCTCTAAGTAGTGCCAGCACCATGTTTTTTTCAGTCTCCAAATTGGCATGACCTAATAGAGAAAGAGTGCTGTAAACAAGAGGGAACACTTTGCTGCCCATCAATGGAGAGATGTACCCTATCTCCTCATTGGCTTCACTTGCCAAGTTTTGTACACCAGAGACCAGGGAAGATTCAAACTGTCTCAAAATCAAAGCACCTAATAGAGGAATGTAGAGCATGTAATTAATAATAATAATATTAATAATACCACTCTTTGGTTGAATTTTCAAGATTTTATTTGAAGTTGTGGATACATTTCAGTGATTTTAAAAGATCCCTGAACATACCATAAAAATATACCCTGCCTCATACTATTTTCTGTGTTGCCTATGTAGGAAGTGTAAAATAATTACTCTTTGGAATAATTCTAAATAAATCCTGAGGGAAATGCTAACAATAATAAATATGATATATTGAATGTTTATGTTTTCCTAATAATCTGCAATATTTTGTGCTTTGTGGCTGAGGAAACTGAGAGGCTAATGAAATTATCCAAGATCACTAGCTAGAAAGTGGCTGAGATGGGATTTGAATCTAGATTGATTAACTCCAAAATCCATGCTCTTTCATCACACCTGACTACCCTAAAGGAAGTGAGCTTTCTAGATCCAAGCTCCAGCTTTCAATAGCTGCATGGATTGTTTAGGGCAGTGGAGAGATAGTGTTAAAACAACACTTCTCATCAAATATTCTGAGATAAAAAACAAAACAAAACAAAAATGTTGCCCTCATATCAATTCCGATTCAGTCTTGTGTGGCCCATCTCCACGCCTCCATCCCACTCTTATCTCTGGTAACATTCTGGAAATTCCCACTAGGTTTCCCTGTCAGCATAATTCACGCTCACTTCCCCTTGGTGTTATGAAGACTTTTAGGAAATAAGAAGTGGTTCATCATCCAAAAAAAAAGCTGAGGCCATCAAACTTTATTTTTTAGTTTAAAGTTTTTAAATACAAAATTTATTTTTTTAAAGCACAGTTTCTTTGTTTCAAAATATGAATTTATTTTTGTATTTTAGCTTGCATACTCAGTTCAAGATTTCTTAATAGATAAAATAAAATGTACTGCCTAAAGTACTTCAAAGTACATATCAAGCCATATGAAACTCATTTTGTAGGTCAGAAAAAGGCAGCATGACCAAGAGACAGAAAGGGCCACATAAACCAGAGACTCCATCAGCCTGAGACCAGAAGAACTAGATGGTGCCTAGCTACCACCAATGACCACCGTGACAGGGAACAGAGCAGAGAGTCCCTGACGGAGCAGGAGAACAGACTTAATGGTTTGACTGAGACTGGAGGGACCCCAGAAGACATGGCCCCTGGACTCTCTGTTATCCCAAAACTAAAACCATTCCCCAGGCCAATTCTTCAGACAAAGATTAGGCTGGACTATGGGACATAAAATGATACTCGTGAAAATTGTGCTTCTTAGCTCAAGTAGATACATGAGACTAAACGGGCAGCTTCTGTCCAGAGGAGAGATGAGAAGGCAGAGAGGGTCAGGAGCTGGTTGAATGGACACAGGAAATCCGGGGTAGAAAGGAGGAATGTGCTGTCCCATTATAGGGAGAGCAACTAGGGTCAAATAACAATGTATGTATAAATTTTTGTATGAGAGACTAACTTGAATTATAAACTTTCACTTAAACCACAATAAAAAAAAGAGAGACATCAAAAAAAGGGAGAGCACTAAAGCAATGGAAATGTGTAATTCACCCAATTTCTAGAACCACTTTTTGCATTAGATATTATAATCAACTATGCCATCCCTAAGAGGGTTTTTCCAGCCAGTCTCCTCACTCATATTGAGGAGCCTGTGAAACAAACTGGCTGAATATGACTATTGCCCTAGGCAGCAGCAGCCTGACGCACCCAGGGAAACGTTAGCTGCGTATCTGCAGCTATTGCGCCCCAGCCCTCCTCCTCACTGATCTGTTTGGCATTTAGGGAATTCTCTATGAATGGCCCATCTCTGTGGCCTGTAGGAGTTAATGTGCCCACAAAAGAGAGACAGTTTATTTCCAATACATTAATGAGATCAGACCCAAGGACAAATGAACAAGAATTCTATTTTTAAAACCTCAAAAAGTGTTCATGAAAGAAATGTAGGCAAAATCGGCAAGTCATTTGCTACATTCAAACATCTGGGCAAAGGGAGGTGTATCAGCCTATATGACTTGTGTCTTACCCAAGCTTGTTTCATAAATATTTATTAAAATGTGTACTTATTTGCCTACTACATTATTAACTCATTCATTCAAACATGTCCATTAAGCATGTTCCATTTTTAAGGCACTTTGCCAGGTAGAAGAAGCCCTGGTGGTGCAATAATTAAGCTCTCTGCTGCTAATCAAAAGGTCATTGGTTGGAACCCACCAGCCATTCAGCGGGAGGAAAACGTGGCAGTCTGCTTCTGTAAAGATTATTGCCTTGTAAACACTATGGGGCGGTTCTACTCTGACCCATAGGGTCCCTATGAGTTGGAATTGACTTAACAGCAACAGGTTTGGCTTTTTTGGTTTCATGCCAGGTAGTTAAGAGGTTTTAAGATAAATAGTAGAAGTATAGAGAGAAAACAAATACCCAAATAACTAAAATGCAAAACAGAGCATTATAAGTGCTGATAAAGAGGAAAAACAAAGGAATATTAGGGCACAAAAAAGGCTAAAATTTATCAGAGCACTCCATGGAGTAAATCAGGAAAAACTTTATGAAGGATAAAGAATGTGATTTTAGCTTTGAAGGATAATAGGCAGACAGGCAAAAATCTAAATGAACACAAGTTTGTAAGTGGAAAAACTCCCTGAATAGCATAGCTTGGCTAATGGGAAGAGTGTGGGAGATTAGTGTCTTTGGCTGGGTTCTCTAGAGAAGCAAAACCAGTGAAGCACGTATATATACATACATATATATATATATTTATATGGAGAGAGAGAGAGAGATTTTTATCAAGGAAATGGCTCACTCGGTTGTAGAAGCTAGAAAGTCCCAAGTCTCTGGGTCCTGACTCACGTAGCTGCAGGGACTGACAAATCCAAGATCAGCAGGAAAGCCGGTAGGCCGCTGGCTCACAGGCTGTGGAGGCTGATGAATCCTAAGATTGGCAGGTAAGCTGCTAGCTCAAGTCCCAAGAACCAGATGAGGTCAGATGAACAGGCGCCAGATGCAAGATCCAGAGTGAGCAAAAGCTCATGAGCTTTGCCAGAAAGTCCACATATATTGGATGCAGGCCACACCTCCAAGGAAATTCCCTTTCAACTGATTGGCTGCTAAAAGCAGATCTCATCATGGAGGTGATTACATTATATCAGATCTCATTATGGAGCTGGTTACATCATTACATAGATGCCACACTACATCATAAC
The DNA here is from genome assembly GCF_000243295.1 of Trichechus manatus latirostris. Lineage (NCBI taxonomy): Eukaryota > Metazoa > Chordata > Mammalia > Sirenia > Trichechidae > Trichechus > Trichechus manatus. The sequence continues at coordinate 7,629,520 of NW_004444046.1, read as the reverse complement.
TGCCAAACCACTGAGAATCATGGCCCAGCCAAGTTGACACACGACTTTAACCATCACAAGTAGGATGGTGGGGTCAGCGCCAATCAAAAGGGATACCAGAGAGGCCATACAGGAGGGAACTCAACCAGAAGGAAATTGCAGTGTGCATACTGTAGCCAGTGTGACGTGGTGGAATAGGCACTGATGGGCCTGCAAGTCAGAAGAGCTCTGCTCTACTCTGGGCCCCTCCGTGTTTTCTGGAGGCTCATTTCATGGGAGTACTACTCTGCCTACTTTACAGAGTGGTTATAAGGACAACATAAATTATTACTGATTTCCAATATAGGTTGGTAAATCAGTTGGTTAGAGCTATGCTGCTAATGAGGAGCCCTGGTGGTACAGTGGTTAAGTGCTCAGCTGTTAACCAAAGGTTGGTGGTTGGAACCCACCAGCTGCTCCACAGGAGAAAGATATGGCAGTCTGCTTCCGTAAAGATTTACAGACTTGGAAACCCAATGGGGAAGTTCTACTCTGTCCTATAAGATTGCTATGAGTCGGAATCGACGTGATGGCAAAGGGTTTGGTCTTTTTTGGTATGCCTCTAAACTTGGAGAACTCAGAACACCAAATAATTTTTAATGTGAGATAGCCTTTAAAATTATTTCAAACAATGTTGCTAGACCCACACAGACACAGAGCAAAAACAATTTAACCAGTTATCATAGAAATGATAGTAATAAAAATTGCTTATATTTTTTATGACCTTTTTGAGATAGATGTGATTATCACTCCTAATTCAAAGGAAACCAAAAATAAGAGGTTAAGTCAGTTGCCTACAGTCAGGGACTGGAAGATGGCAGAGCTGAGTCTATGAACTCAAGCAGTCAGACTTGACCACACAAGCTTGACAAACTGGCTACACTGCTTTCAAATAAAACAAGGATGGTCTAATATTGCAAACTATTTTAATAAAAACAAAAGCATATACCTCAGTGTCTTTATCCACAATAGTATTAGCTCAAGAGACATAATTTGCAATTCTCTCTTCTATTATTAAAAAGTACACAAAACAGATAAGTACTTAAAATTAATATAAATCAATGAATTCAAATTAAAATGGGATATCATTTTTAGTTAACATTTTAGCATATACTTTAAAAATTGTTTGCATATTTTTTATTATAATTTAAGACAGGCGCATGATAAAAAATTGAAAAATAGTGAAAAGTACAAAGAAGACAATAAAAACTACCCATAATCCCATTATTAACATTTTATTAAATGTCTTTCCAGTATTTTTTTTTTATTAAAGGATAATAATTTTAGGTTTTCTGTGCATTGTAAAATACGCAACATTGTTCTTGTTATTAGGTGCCATCAAGTTAGTTCTGACTCACAGCGACCCCATGTATAACAGAAGGAAATGTTGCTTGGCCCTGTGCCATTCTCATAATAGTAGATATGTTTGAGCCCGTTGTTGAGCCGCTGTGTCAATCCATCTCTTTGAGGGTCTTTCTCTTTTTCTCTTACCCTCTACTTTCCCAAGCATAAAGTCCTTCTTCATGGATTGGTGCCATCTGATAACATGTCCAAAATAAGCGAGACAAAGTCCCACCATCCTGGCTTCTACATTATTAAGAATTGAAAATGTTTACATTTGAAATTATAAGTTCCTCAGCAATAGAATTTTCGCTCACTGATAGCCTTTTTCCCATTTTTATTGAGATCTAATTTACTACAAAACGTGCAAATCTTAAGAGTACAGCTCAATTAATTTTTACATACACCCATGAGAGTAACCACCGGAGCCCTGGAGACACAGTGGTTAAGAGCTCGGCTGCTATTTGAAAGGTCAGCAGTTTGAATCCACCAGCCACTCCTTGGAAACCCTGTAGGGCAGTTCTACTCTGTCCTGTAGCATCGTTAGGAGTTGGAATCGGCCCAACAGCAAAGGGTTGGGTTTTCTTAAATTTAATTTTAATTTATGCAACCACTACCCAGATAAAGATTTAAAATATTTCCAACAACCCACTTGGGTCACTTCCTAGTCAATACCTTCTCAATCTAAGATAACTATTGTTTTCCTCTCTATCATTGTTGATTTGTTTGTTTTTGAACTTCATATAATCGTACATTACATATTCATTGTGTCTGATTTCTTTACCACCTTGCTACATATATCAGTAGTTTGTTCATTTCATTTCTATGTAGTATTCCTGCTTTCTTGGTGGACATAAGCACTTATTTCTGTTGGGTATATACTCCAAAGTAGAAGTGCTGGGTTATAGGCTATACATAGGCCTTAGTAGATACTGTCAAACGGTATTCCAAAGTGGTTGTACAATTCATACTTGTACAATTTATGAGCATTCCAGTGTCTCCACATCTTCATCAACACTCGTATTTTTTGTCCTTTGAATTTTAGTCGTTCTGACACAAGTGTGTCAATATCTCACTGAGGTTTCAATTTGTGTTTTCTTGATGATTAATGATGATAAACATGTTTGGTGCAAACGGTTAACGCACTCTGCTACTAACTGAAAGATCGGTCGTTTAATTCCATCCAGAGGCACCTCCAAAGAAAGACTTCGTGATCTACTTCTGAAAATCTGCCCTTGAAAACCCTATGGAACACAGTTCTACTCTGACACACACGGGGTCGCAGTGAGTCAGAATCGACTTCTTGGCAACTGGTTGATTTTTACTGACCATTGGGATATTCTCTTTTTTTTTTTTTTTTTAAATATTTTATTGTACTTCAGGTGAAGGCTTACAGAACAGATAGTTTCTCATGTAACAGTAACACACATGCTGTTTTATGACATTGGTTA
>NW_004444046.1:7611306-7626610 GCF_000243295.1 Trichechus manatus latirostris | reverse complement strand
GCTTGAGTAGAACTGGTACAAGCTCTTCTGTGAATGTTTTGTAGAATTCTCCAGTGAAGCCATCTGGGCCAGGGCTCTTTTTGGTTGGGAGTTTTTTTATTACCTTTTCAATCTCTTCTCTGGGATATTCTCTTTTGGTAAAGTGCCTATTCACCAAAGTCTTGACAATTTTGTAAAATTAGGGTAAAGTCTGGATACTAGTCATTTGTTGGATATATGTATTACAAATATCTTCTCCCAGTCTTTCACTCTCTTAATGGTGCTCTTTCCTCAAAGTACTGACTTTTTACATGACAAAATATAAACTATTCTCTTTACTGGAAGAAACAATAAATTCAATGAATCATCACTTTTCAGTTTTATTTGACATCAACTATTGGTGGCCTTTAATAGGATATAAATTATTTTCCCATGTGTTTGCAGCATACTTACAAGGAGAATAACACAAAATAAAGTTTAAGAGACAATGATTTGGAGCACCAAATTAGTGAAATGAATACAGTTAGGCATTCTGATTCATAGCGACCCTATAGGACAGAGTAGAACTGCCTTATAGGGTTTCCATTAGCGGCTGGTGGATTCAAATTGCTGACCTTTTGGTTAGCAGCCAAATGCTTAACCACTGTGCCTTAGGCAAGTTAGCATTCCTAAACTCAGGCTGGGAACTGGTAAGCAAATGCTAGTCCTTTATATAAGAGTGGCTATGGTTCAGCTTAAATCTCTTATGACTGAACCAACAAGCACAGAAAGGAAGCCTTGGCTAGAAAAAGAAACACTATCAGGAACTCCTTATCTGAGTTTTCATTATCCAAATTCATGTAGGGCATGGTTATTTAGGAAAAAAAAGTTTATCATTACATGGAAAAACTCATTGATGAATTAAATATTTATAAAATAGCTTCCGTCTTAACCTTCCCTGCTTAGCTATCCCTGATCAACCAGTCAAAAGCTTTTTCAGACTGTCTGTTATTGATTGTTGGATATTGTAGACACCGGACAATACAGAGGAACTAGATGACAAAGTGAAATTGTAATGCTTGCAAAAGATGAAGAATTTCACGAATATGATGTTGGAGAACTGTTCCAATCTTACATATAGTCATGTGTCAAGGCACTAGGTAAAAACTGAAGAAAATAGACTAGGAATCAGATAAATTAACATCAAAGAAGAGAAAATGGGTAAGGATGATGACATAATAAATGCTCACATCAGGTCCTGGCTTAAATACCAAAGAATTTTTTAAAATTTTCTTTGAAAATTGATAAAATCCCTTTTAAAAACAGTTTTTGTAAAAATGGTCCTTTTTCAATGGTGTTGCATGAGGGTAACACGAACTAAGGAGTATTGAGTTGTTCCTTCCTACAATTGTGTCCAAGAAAATATGTGTTCTCTCCATGCCAAAGCCAGCCCCCAACACTGTTTGGACTAAGAATTAGTGCACAGTTGTGATTAATGATTTAGGTTTTGTTAATTTTAAGATAATCATGTTCATTGTACCCTAAAATTTGATCCCTGTTGTAAGAAGATTAAATTCACTTTGGCCTTTTGATGGTACCAAAAAAAATTCGATGCATCTTGTAATTCTGTTTTCTGTAAAGAACTTTAAAGATGGAATTTCTTTATTGTATGTATACTCTGTACCAGGCATTTTGCAAAAAGTTTCCTCACTTTGCCGATAGAGTAATAGAAGCATAGAGCATACAAGTGATCTGCAAAGGTCACAGAGACAGTATTTGAATGACACCATGGTCTATTTTCTTTATGCCAAAATGCCTCCCAGTCCCAGGACCTCAAAAGTGAAGGTAGTCAGAGACCTAGGGTGATTTCTTTTACCCTCTAATCCTCGGTCCTTTGAATGAGAAAATGATGACTGTATCTTTACTCTTATTAGTCAAGTAGCAATATAATGCTTCATGTCTGCATAGGGTACACAGGTGGCATAGTACCTCCACATACATTTCATTTGTCCTGGAGTCCCTGGTGGTACAAACAGTTAACATGCTATTCCAAAGGTTGGAGGTTCAATTCCACCCAGACGTGCCTGGGAAGAAAGGCATGGCAATCTACTTCTGAAAAATCAGCCACAGAAAACCCAATTAAGCATAGTTCTACCGTGACACACATGGTATTGCCATGACTCAGAGTTAACTGACTGGCAACTGGTCAACCACCCTACGAGGTGGCAGAGAAGCAGGCAGCAGGAATCTGAGACTCAGAAAGCCTAAATGACTCTGCTAATGACCCACAGCTCAAAAGCAGCAGTACCAAGACTGGAAAAAACTCCCTTGGACTCCAGTGTAGTGCTGTTTTCTCTATACCCTTCCATCTCTTGGCATGAAAATAGAGTAAGGGAGGTTAGGAGTAAAATTCATTAATAAAGTTAACACCTAAATGAACATCTCCACCAAATACATTGACCTCATATTGTGACTTTTTCCAGGTGACTAACTTCTGGATGTCTCTCTCCTGAGAGTAGTGCCCACTTCAGCTAGAGAAAAGCGTTGAGATCACTATTCTCCTCACCTTGCAGACTGAAGAAGGGGTCCTGGTTTATGAAGCAAGTGCAGATTACCCAATAAGCAAGGTAAGCACAGGTTTACCTGTGCTTACTTACTAATCTGTAGTGCACAATTTCACATTTTTTCTCCACGTCAAAGATTCTGCTTCTAGGTATGGCTGGCATCTGTCTCTCTCTCAACCTCACATTACCTTCCTGCAGAATCAAAGTTTCTTTTCAAATTCACAATCCCTGACAGGAATGGATTACCCAGTAAGCAAGGTAAGCACAGGTTTACTTGTGCTTACTTACTAATCTGTAGTGAACAGTTTCACATGTTTTTCAGGTTTGCCTGTCTTTACCTTACTTACTGGGTCATCTGTTCCTGACTATATGTTAGAAAGAAAACCAGTAAAAAGACCCCTCAGGGTTCTCCGTCGCATCTAGTGCATTATTCAGGAGCAGCCAATAGAAGGCGGTTACAAAACACAGATCCTGTGAATTACGAGCCACTGAGTTGTTTTCTTTCAATCCACTCATCAGTTTTACTTTCTATTTCATTATCCATCCATGCCAGAGCACAGCTGAGGCCAGTGCAGCAAAACAGCAACACAGCCAGGATTTATAAACTCTGTTTAGCCCTTCTGTCTCATAAAACTCTCTTCATCCAAACCTGTAAGATTTATTCTAAGAAGTCCTAAAATTGATTAGATTTACCTCATACCCCTCCCCTTCCTGCCATGCATACTCCTTCACACCTCCTGATATAACTGGTAATAATACAAAAAAATAACAGAGTCAACAGGCTGAATCTAGGACACAAGATCATAGAAGCCAGATACCAACCTAGGAAATGAACCCTCAAGGATGATCCAAAACCAAAAGAATTACAACAGGGAACCAGAGAGGTTAATCTGTAAATGACAACAACATCAGAACAATAAAAGAGGGAATAAATGGTGTAGGTATAGAATCTTCTAATGGAGAGCAAGGCAAGGCGATACAAATAATAATGGACTGGTTCAAACCTAAGAAGATAAGGGTAATTTTCAAGGTAATCACAAAGAAAGTTAACAAACCTACTGCTCAAAATAAAGGAGAAAAACATAAAGTCTCAGTAAAACAAAATCTACAAAAACAAAAGAAATGAAAAAAAAATCCACAAACAAAAGGAATTCAGCACAGAAGAGTAAGAAAACCAAGAAAATGTCAGCACCACAAAAAAACGGCACTACAAATGACAGAAGTAAACTCACACCTATCAATAATTACATCGAATGTAAATGGCCTAAATGCACCCATAAAGAGACAGAGAGTGACGGAATGGATTAAAAAAGCAGGATCCATCAATATGCTGTCTACAAGAGAAACACCTTAGAAACAAAGATGTAAATTTATTAAAAAATCAAAGAACAGAAAAAAGTGTATCGAGCAAAAAAGAGCAGGAGTGGCAATACTAATCTCAGATAAAATAGACTTTAAAACAAAATCCACCATAAAAGACAAAGAAGGGCACTATATCATAATTAAAAGGACAATCCATCACAAAGATATAACCATAATAAACATCTATGCATCCAATGACAGGCTCCAAAATACATAAAACAAAGTCTAACAGCACTGAAAAGAGAAATTGGCAGTTCCACAATAATAGTAGGAGACTTCAACACACCACTCTCAGTAAAGGACAGAACATCTAGAAAGAAACTCAACAAAGATACAGAAGACCTAAAGGGCACAATCAGCCAACTTGACCTCATCAACATATATAGAACACTCCACCCAACAGCTGCAAAGTACACATTCTTTTCCAATGCACATGGAATGTTCTCCAGAATAGACCACATCTTGGGCCACAGAGAAACCCTCAACAACATCCAAAACATTGAGATAATAGAGTATCTTCTCTGGCCACAATGTCATCAAGGTAGAAATTAACAACAGGAAGAGCAAGGAAAAAAATCCATTACATGGAAACTGAATAACACCCTGCTTACAAACCACTGGGTAATAGAAGAAATCAGAGATGGAATTAAAAATTCCTAGAATCAAATGAGAATGAAAACACATCATACCAAAACCTTTGGGACACAGCAAAGGCAGTCCTCAGAAGACAATTTATAGCAATAGATGCACACATCAACAAAGAAGAAAGGGACAAAATCAAAGCATTAACTACACAACTCAAACAAATAGAAAGAGAACAGCAACAACGGCCCACAGCCACCAGAAGAAAGGAAACAGTAAAGATCAGAGCAGAATTAAATGAAATAGAGAAGAGAAAAACACTAGAAAGAATCAACAAAACCAAAAGCTGGTTCTTTGAAAGGATCAACAAATTTGACAAACCACTGGCCAAACTGACAAAAGAAAAACAGGGAAGGATGCAAATATCCCAAATAAGACATGAAATGGGGGACATTACAACACACCCAACTGAAATAAAAAGGATCATAGCAGAGTATTATGAAAAACTATACTCCAACAAATCTGAAAACCTAGAGGAAATGGATAAATTTCTAGAAACACACTACCTACCCAAACTAACACAAAGTGATGTTAAAAATCTGAACAGACTCATAACAAGAGAAGACATTGAAAAGGTAATACAAAAAACTCCCAACAAAAAAAAACCCTGGCCCAGATGGTTTCACTGGAGAATTCTACCAGACATTCAGAGAACAGCTCATACCAGTACTATTCAAACTATTTCAGAGTATAGAAAAAGAAGGAATACTCCTAAATTCATTCTATGAAGCCAGCATAACCCTGACACCAAAGACAGGCAAAGACACCATGAAAACAGAAAATTACAGACCAATATCTCTCATGAATGTAGATGCAAAAATTCTCAACAAAATTCTAGTCAATAGAATTCAGCATCATATCAACAAAATAATACACCATGACCAAGTAGGATTCATACCAGGTATGCAAGAATAGTTCAACATTAGAAAATCAATCAAAGTAATCCACCACATAAATAAAAGAATCACAGGATCATCGCAACTGACGCAGAAAAGACATTCAACAAAGTCCAACACCCATTCGTGATAAAAATAGGCTTAGAAGGGAAATTTCTCAACATAATAAAGGGCATCCATTCAAAACCAACAGCCAACATTATTCTCAATGGAGAGAGGCTGAAAATATTCCCTTTGAGAACAGGAACAAGACAAGGATGCCCTTTATCTCCACTCCTATTTAACATTGTGCTGGAAGTCCTAGCTACAGCAATAAGGCAAGAAAAAGAAATAAAGGGCATCCAAACTGGTAATGAAGAAATTAAATTGTCCCTGTTCACAGGTGATATGACACTATACGTAGAAAACCCTAAAGATGCCACAAGAAAACTACTGGAACTAATAGAAAGATTCAGCAGAGTAGCAGGTTACAAGATAAACATGCAAAAATCAGCTGGATTCCTATACACCAACAAAGAGCATGATGAAGATGAAATCAGGAAAACAATACCACTTATAATAGCCCCTAAAAAATAAAATACTTAGGAACAAATCTAACCAGGGTTGAAAAGACCTATACAAAGAAAACTACAAAACACTACTGCAAGAATCCCAAAGGAATCTACACAAATGGAAAAACATACCATGCTCATGTATACGTAGACTCAGCATAGTGAAAATGACAATTCTACCCAAAGCAATATACAAGTACAATGTAGTCCCGATCCAAATACCAACAACATTCTTTAAAGAGATGGAAAAACTAATCATTAACTTTATATGGAAAGGGAAGAAGCTGTATTGAAGAAGAAGAATAAATTAGGAGGACTTGCACTACCCAAACTCAGAAACTACTATACAGCTACGGTAGTCAAAACAGCCTGGTACTGCTACAATGACAGACACATTGACCAATGGAACAGAATTGAGAACTCAGATGTAAATCCATCCACCTACGGTCACCTGATCTTCGACAAGGGCCCAAAGTCCATCAAATGGGGAAAAGAGAGTCTTTTTAATAAACAGTGCTGGCAAAACTGGATGTCCATCTGCAAAAAAATGAAACAGGACCCAGACCTCACACTATATATAAAAACTAATTCAAAATGGATCAAAGACCTAAATATAAAGCCAAAAACTATAAAGTTCATAGACGAAAAAATAGGATCAACACTACAGGCCCTAATACATGGCATTAAGAGGATGCAAACTATAGCCAACAACACACAAACGACAGAAGGTAAACTACATTACTGGGATCTTGTAAAAATTAAACACTTATGCTCATCAAAGGACTTCACCAAAAGAGTAAAAAGAGAACCTACAGACTGGGAAAAAATTTTTGGACATTGCAAATCAGACAAAGGTTTAATCTATAAAATCTGCAAGAAAATCCAACACCTCTACAACAAAAAGACAAATAATCCTATTAAAAAATGGGCAAAGGAAATGAACAGACACTTCACCAAAGAAGACATTCAAGCGGCCAACAGACACAGGAGGAAATGCTCGCGATCACTAGCCATTAGAGACATGCAAATTAAAATCACAATTAGATACCATCTCACCCTGGCATTACTGGCACGAATCAATAAAAACAGAAAATAACAAATGTTGGAGAGGCTGCGGGGAGATCGGAGCTCTTATGCACTGCTGGTGGGAATGCAAAATGATACATTCATTTTGGAAAATGATATGGTGCTTCCTTGGAAAGCTAGAAATAGAAATACCATATGATCCAGCAATCCCACTCCTAGGAATATATCTTAGAGAAATAAGAGCCATCACACGAATAGATATATGCACACCCATGTTCATGGCAGCATTGTTCACAATAGCAAAAAGATGGAAACAACCTAAATGCCCATCAACAGATGAATGGATAAACAAACTATGGTACCTACACACAATGGAGTATTACGAGTATTATGCAACGATAAAGAACAACGATGAATCTGCGAAGCATCTCATAACATGGATGAATCTGGAGGGCATTATGCTGAGTGAAATGAGTCAATCACAAACGGACAAATATTGTATGAGACCACTGCTGTAAAAACTCATGAAAAGGGTACACACAAAAAGAAACAATCTTTGATGCTTATGAAGGAGGGGAGGGGTGGAGGGGGGGAACCCCAGGTCAAGAAGGGAGAGTGTTGACGTGTCGTGGGGTTGTTAACCAATCTCATAAAACAATATATGTACTAACTGTTTAATGTGAAACTATCTGTTCTGTAAACCTTCATCTAAAATATAATAAAAACAATTAAAAGTGCAAAAAAGAAAGACCCAACGGGGTCAAAATATGGACCCAGCAATTACAGGGCAGGTGGAAAAACATAAACCCTTTGTTCCTGCATGACTGATAAGGGAAAACAGACTCTTGAGGCAGAAACTAGATATTCTGAACTCAGCTACATCTAACACTAGTTGTTTTAATTCCTTTTCTCTATCATGTTTAAAGTGTTAAGCAATTAGAATTTTCTTTCCTTGCAGGTTTTTTTTCTTTTTCAATCAATAAAGCTTTTGCTCAGTGTCTTAGGCCAGTATGGGTGTGTACTATCGTACAATCTTGTACTCAATTCCACCCTTCTCTAAAGCACTGTACCCAAGTAGTTGAAAATTCCAGGTAGATTTCCCATCACTGCTAGTTAATTAGTCACTCGCTGTTAACCTCTGGAAGTGCAATTTCTAGGTGACTGCAGGTTGGTTGTTTACCCACCAATGGCTCTCAGGGGGGTTAAGATCTGACAATCCGCTCCTGTAAAGATGACAGCCTAGAAAACCCTATGGAGGAGTTCTACTCTGTCCTGTAAGGATTACTATGAGTCAGAATTGACTTGATGGCACACAACAACAAAAAACCTGCTCAGCTGAACTCAAATGCTTTTATATCCTTCTGAACTGCACACACATTCTTTGAACCTGAGGAATAAAGAGTAAGGGGAAGGTACTGTTTTCACTTAAGAGAACACCGAGATAGAAAAAAACGCTACTGCAACCTTAGGGACACAGATAAGCAAATTAGTATATATTCCTTATGTATAGATTAATATATGAAATATATATGTTATATATATATATATTATTTATCTTGGTAACCAGCTGTCAAAGTAATAATTCCTTTCCTCTAAAGAACTCAGAAGGAGCCCTGGTAGCACAGTGGTTAAGCAGTTAGAACCCACCAACTGCTCCACAGGAGAAAGATGTGGCAACCTGCTTCTGTAAAGATTAAGCCTTGGAAACCCCATGGGGCAGTTCTACTCTGTCTTCTAGGGTCGCTGTGAGTCGGAATTGACTCAATGGCAACAGGTATAGGGTACAGGTAAAGAACGCAAAAGGAAACAGCAGCTATTATTTGACTTTCTGCATTGTCTTTGGGGGAGAGGGAGAGAGGGCGCAGTAAAAGCTGTGGTTCACTCAAGGTCACTCAGTCATTTCTGTCTAACAGGAATTCCTGCCTCTTACAGGAAAACATAGAGTCCAACTACACACCAGCCTTGACTGCCTTACGTAACTAAGAGTGGATTTGTTGTTGTTATTGTTAGGCGCTGCTGAGTAGTTTCCTACTCACAGCCACCCTAGAAGACAGAGTAGAATTGCCCCATAGTGTTTCCAAGATGAGGCTGGCGGATTTGAACTGCCGACCTTTTGGTTAGCAGCTGAGCTTTTAACCATTATGCCACCACCTAGGTTAAATTCTGGAGCTTCCTGAGTTTTGAGGTGCTTGGAACAAACCTAGCGTGATAATCATATACCCAGGGAACTATACGGAGAAAGCCTCTCAGAGATCCAAAATCCTCCTCCTACCAAAACTCACATCATCACACACACTTTATGGCTCAAATCCATGTCCCAATGAGGGCAGATATTGCTGGGCAGGAAAAGGAGCAGACACAAACTATCTCTGGCTTCTGGACCTCTGCAAAACTAGGAAAGGCAAAGACTTTAAGGAAAGTTTGCTAGTCGAGGCACCGATGTGTAAGAAAGTCTGCTGGGATATTTAGCAGACGGTACTAGACATTTCCTTTCCTTTTTATTTCAGTCTTAGAACCTCAGAACTTTTGTTTAGGGGGGAAACCCAGGTAGCTGATGCTACTCAACTTAAGACTAATCTGACCTCTGCCCATGGGTGTCCATGATGCACAGAGAGCCCTGCTCCCCTGCAAGGTGTGTGGCTAAGGAGTGGTAGCTGGACCCAGGAAAAGGAGTAAATGTTGACTAAATCTTCCCTCATCTCACGTCTGCAACTGGAAAAAAGATCAAATCTTCTTTTAATTTAATGCTTTGCTGGTCCTGTCAAGGATTTATCTCATCATGATTTGTGAGAAAAATGTCAAGAGAAGAAGGATTTTTTTTTGCTTCTGCACAAAGGTTGGCCTTCTTGACGTCTAAAGGCCTCCCTGAGGAGTCATTGTTTTAAAGAAGAAAAAGTGCATTGGGAAAAATAAATATTTATTTCAATTTGTTAAAAAGAAAACTAAAATTATTTTCTGTGTTCTTTTTTTAGAAAATAACTCCACTATGTTCTTTACAATGTTTTTTCATATTATAGCAAACACATTATAGAGGTGTTTTTCTTATGCTCAGACCTAAATCCTTTTCCATTTCTTTTCTTTCTTCTTCCTTTTCTCTCCTTCCTTTAATTTTCTTCTGTTTTTGAAGGTAGAATCAGGAGAAAAAAAAAAGAGAAAAGAGTTAGATGTGTACTGACAACACCTGTAAGAACTCCAGAAGGTATTTATACGGGGATAAACAAATATAGAAAGACATATGCCTGGGTGTGTCTGGATTCGCTGGCAAAATCTACCTAAAATATTCTCAATTTATTCAGAGAAAGATCAGTTTCAGCTCCCAGGACTCCTTTGGACTCGAGGTTCCTGTGCAGAGAAACTCTTAGGCCAAGGGAAGATTGATGACTCGGACCTTCATCCCGAGCAGACAGAGAAAGCCTTCCCCTGGAGCTGATGCCCCGAATTTGGACTTGTAGTCTAACTGGACTGTGAGAATATAAATTTCTCTTTGTTAAAGCCATCCACTTGTGATATGTCGGTTATAGCGGCACTAGATAATTAAGACAGAATTTGGTACTGAGAGAGTAGGGTGATGCTTTAACAGATACCTAAAATGTGGAAGCAGTTTTGAAACTGTGAAGGGATGGAAGACTCAGAAGGAAGTGAGGAGAACTGTAAACATCAGAGAAGGTGCAGATGGTGAGAAATAGCAGCAGGGAACCCGCAGCAGCAGAAACAGGCAGGATATCAGCACCAGACAGCGCTGGAGCTGACCCACAGAGTGAGAGAGCTGAGTGCGTGTGCGCAGGAGGCTTCCTGGTGGAGTGGGGTGCCTTTGGGCACTTAGTGGTGGAGCTACAGAGCTTTGGAACACTTGCGGCGGGACAGATGCAGGCATGAGGCCCGAGGGACCAAGAGGCCAAGGAACCAGGACAGAAGCTAAAGAGACAAGGAACACAGGAAGCCAAGCTGCCTCAATCTCAAAAGGTATGGTCAAGACCTTTGGGGTTTCAAAGGGTGGAGCTATGGCCTCTGGTATTTCTAAGGGTGGAATCACCACTCAGATGGACTAGGAGAATGGTGCACCTAAAGCCAAGGGAGCAGAGTTGCCAACCCAGTGGGCTTGGAAGGAGAAGCTGAAGCCCAGAGGGAGGGGCCTCCACTGAGAATCTGGAGAGTGTGGATAATACCTAGAGTCTGGCAGGCAGGCCCACTGTGTAAATTGTCTCAGAGAACAGAGGATTATTTTCAAAGCCTTGAGGGCTAATGTAATGTGTTCTGCTGACTTGCTTGGTGCCTGTTATCACTTCTTTTCCTCTGGTTTCTTCCCATTTGTAATGGAAATGTCTAGCTTGTGCCTGTTCTGCCATTGTACTTTGGAAGCAGATAACTTGTATTTTAGATTTCACAGATGAAGAGGAATTTTTGGATTTTGGACTTGGAGTCGGTTTAAGACTTTTGCTATGATATGATGGGGCAAGTGTGTCTTACATGCAGCAAGGACATAAATTTTTGGGGGCCAAAGGGTGAAGTGTCATAGATAGAATTTTGTCCCCCCAAAATATGTATCTATAAACTGACACTTCTAGGCTGCTGAGTGTGGCTAGGAAGACACACAGAGCAGATGAAAGCAAAAGAAGCTTTATTTAGTTGGCCAGATAAAGGAGAACACTGGGACTCTGGTCACCAAGGTGTCTCCCAGAACAATAGCCCAAAGGGTTTATATGGGTGAAGTAAATCTAGTCTGAGGTCCCCAGGAACACCCCAAGGTGGGGCCAGCTTGCTAACTGGTTTGACCTGGAGAGGCATTCTCAGGACGGTCTGGTCTTCTGCAATCGTTCATTCTGAAAGGGGGGCCACAAAGATGGTGTTTTTCCCACGTCCAGGGCATAGATGGGGGTGTATTTTTCAGCCTCTGACGTCAGGAAGTCGTCTGAGGGACAAGGTCGTCGGGACTGCGTAGTTTAGGCGAGCCTGAACTGGTCAAAGACTGGTTTTGGTTGCACTGAAGACCCCAGTCTCTTCTTTAACTGAGTGAGAACCAGAAGTATGCCTAAATAAGGAGATACTCTAAAGGCAGAGGTTAGTTCCTATATTACCTAATGAGGGGATAGCTTGTTAGCTCTCTGTATTACTGAAGATGGCAGGCACGGCCCCTTGTTTATTCAACATGGCCAGCATACTGCCGGTCTCACATCAGGTTGGTTAGGCCATGATTCCCAGTATTGTGTGGTTGTCCTCCATTTTGTGATTGTAATTTTATGTTAAAGAGGATTAGGGTGGGATTGTAACTCCCTTACTAAGGTCACATCCCTGATCCAATGTAAACGGGAGTTTCCCTGTTGTGTGGCCTGTACCACCTTTTATCTTACAAGAGATAAAAGAAAGGGAAGCAAGCAGAGAGTGCGGACCTCATACCACCAAGAAAGCAGCACCGGGAGCAGAGCGTGTCCTTTGGACCCAAGTTTCCTGGGCAGAGAAACTCACAGGCCAAGGGAAGATTGATGACATGGACCTTCCTCCAGAGCCGACAGAGAAAGCCTTCCCCTCGAGCCGACACCCTGAATTTGGACTTATAGCTTATTAGACCATGAGAGAATAAATTTCTCTTTGTTAAATCCATCCACTTGTGGTATTTCTGTTATAGCAGTCCTAGATAACTAAGACAATGCAGTTGGAATTTATTAAAGAACAGATGGCAGTTTAGCCAGCTGCTTTACAACTGCTTACCAGGGATCATCTCTTCTCATACAGGATAGGAGAGTTTTTATTGCTCCACAATACATCTTGTCTTAGACTAGTCCATACTTTAATGTCTGTCATGTAAAACTTCATTTCCACTGACTAACTTCCAGATTAGTCCAGACACTCTGAGTTATCCATAAACCCATCCCAGACTGACTTAATCAAAAAAGAGACTGTGTTTTGCTTATGTAACTGAAAGTCTAGAATTGAAGTTGGTTTCAGGCAACCCAGGTCAAATGCAATCTTTCTCTCTCCCTGACTTTCCCCTTCCCTCAGGTTGACCTAATTCTCACAAAGGTGAGAATTCTCCCTATGTGGTGGCCGTATGGATACCAACAACTTTAGACTCATATCCCACAAGTTAAGTCATACTTAGGAGAAAAACTGCTTCTTTCTCAACAAAGTTCAAGCAACTATCTCGTTGGATGAACTTTAGCCACTTGCCCATGTTTGAAAAAACTTTAGTCCGTCTTTTCCAAAAGTTTATATGCATGTCGCTAGTGGTACATGAGATGATTTTAGGTGGTAAGCAAACATTTACTTTAATTTTAATAATTCTGTGTTTATCTTCACGTATATTTAAAAAATAACTAGCACATAAAACCTATGTCTTCCTTTTTGCTGGAAATGAGGCTGAATTAGGAAGAAAGGGAGTATTCCATCTTAGAAAGATAGGATGAATCTCAGGTATGGTGTTCAGGCATGTTGGTAAACATTTCGAATCTTTAGTAATCAAAATTGTCCACCAAGACTTGACCTTGCATTTTGGCAAAGTGTTGCACAGCCAGAAAAATCTAGTCACTGTTGCATACTGAGGAAAATGGGGTAATTTAAGTCCCTCCAGGATTCTGGAAAAATCCATTTCATATGACAATTTATAAGGTAACTTTTGATATAAAGTCAATATGCTGCAAATGGTATTTGATGGTTTCAGATTCCATATTGGTTGATAAATTAAAGATTAACTCCTGTGGAATGTGAAACTCCTTCGTGGCATCAATCTGGTAAGTCCTGGGGGAGTTTGAATTAATACATTAAGTAAGCCCTTGAGTGTAACTTTGGGAAAATCTTTACACCACTTGAGAAGAAAATATGTTGTTTCAGTATAAAGTAAAGTAATTAAATGATTAGGCTCTCTTCCCACCGTTAAACTCCTTACCATCTAAAATTATGTAACTAACATTTGTTCTTTTTTATTTGTTTTTATGCTTTTGATTCCCAAGAGGCAGTCAGCTTCCTTAACTTAATTCACATTGTATTATAGCAATAAATAGAAGCTAAGTTTCTTTTTCAGTTTCTTTGAAGGTTCACTTTTGTTTCTCTGTGAGAAGTAACTCAGGGGAAAGAAGGCTATCACAACACATTTGTATTTCTAAACTTGAAAAACTTGAGGGAGTTATTAAATAGTATTCTTCAGATACGTAGGGTATGTGTTTATAATGTAAGTATCATCTGTATGTAAAACCAAAACCAAAAATTTATGAGAATTCATTCACCATAAAAGTACAAAATAAGCTTTCCCTGCTCTATGTAAATGATTATCCTGCACGATAGTGGTCCATGTACTCAACCCCAATTATCTATTTCCTTCTTATGGTCATTGTTTCTTCATATTCATTTTGTCACAAATGTATATTCATCGTTGAGAAATAAGACAAGACAAAACCTCATTATTTCTGTGTCCCTAACCAAGGCAAAGCAAAACTGAGGAACACCTAAACAGTGAACAAAACAGAAAAGGAAAAGATGTAAAAAGAATAACTGCACACATATAAACTAAGGAAAGAAAAAAAAAGGATATTTAATGAGCACTTTACTATATACCTGTAATCACATATGGGAATCCATGGGTGGTGCAAATAGTTAACAAGCTCGGCTGCTAACCAATATGTTGGAGGTTCAATTCTACCCAGAGGCACCTTGAAAGAAAGGCCTGGTGATACACTTCTGAAAAATCAGCCATAGAAAATCCTATGGAGCACAGTTCTACTTTGTCATACATGGGGTCACCATGAGTCAGAATTGACTCAACAGCAACTGGTTGGTTAGTCACATATAAGGGTTATTATTTCTCTCTGTGTTCTCTCTTTTTAATATATTTTTTAAAATAATGGAGGTTGAGTTCAACCAGTTTGTAGGTGGTGTTTTGTTTGAGTCCAAAGGAGTCATTTCACCATTAAGCCTCAGGAGGAGCAATCTCAATGACGAGATTAGTACTCCTATTTTTTTTTAAATTAATTTATTTATTGTACTGCAGGTGAAGGCTTACAGAACAAATACTTTCTCATGAAACAGTAGTACACATGATGTTTTATGACATTGGTTAGCAACCCCACAACATATCAACCCTCTAACTTCTCAACCTTTTTTTTTTGGTGAAAATACACATAGCGAAAGATACACCATTTCAAAAATTTCTACATGCACAGTTCAGTGACATTGACTACGCTCTTCCAATTCTGCTGTTATTCTCACTTAAGATGAAGGCTCACAGAACAAAATAGTTTCTCATTTAACATTTACTACAAATGTTGCCCTATGACAACGGTTAACAATCTCACAACACATCAACAATATCCTTACT
>NW_004444046.1:7600613-7602959 GCF_000243295.1 Trichechus manatus latirostris | reverse complement strand
GCTCTCCGTTCTCTGTCAGTTTTCTCACTCCATTTGGTGCTTGGCTGAGTTCTTTATCTCTTCATTTGATGTTTTAGGG
The DNA here is from genome assembly GCF_000243295.1 of Trichechus manatus latirostris. Taxonomy (NCBI): domain Eukaryota; kingdom Metazoa; phylum Chordata; class Mammalia; order Sirenia; family Trichechidae; genus Trichechus; species Trichechus manatus. The sequence continues at coordinate 7,602,880 of NW_004444046.1, read as the reverse complement.
TTTCAGGATGGTTGTATTCTCTGTTCGGCTTAGTTTTTCGGATCTTTGCTGTGGAGGGACGATGGGGTGCTTCTGCCTAGAGCGCCATTTTGCTGGAACTTTAGTTAGATTAGTATTCCCATTTTAAACTTTTTGGAATATCTTTTGTGCCTTTGAGTATATTCTGCCACAATTAGAAGGTGATTTATCTAGTAAAGCAGATTGTGGGCCAATAAAATTACTATTTTTTTCTTTTAAAGAAACTTTTTTATTGTAGTACAAATATATACAACAGAAGTTGGCCATTTCATCATTTTTTACATGTATAATTCAGTGACGTTAATGATGTTCATCATGTTGTGCAGTCATCACCACTGTTTCCAAATTTTCCCATTACCCTTAACAAAAATTCAGTGCCCCCTAAGCAATGCTCCCCATAGACATCCCACAGGCACCTCCACGTATCCAAAACTGAACTCATTATCACAGACATCTCTATTCAAATCTCTCCTGTGTCACAAGATTTCCTGACCACAAATTCCCTGTATTACAAGAAAACCATGCCCAGAGCCACCATATAAGCAGGTTGTACAATGCACAGCTCTTGGGGGTATTATTAATATTGAAGACATTGGAGATTTGTATATTTATTACATCCATTTTCCAAAGAGTGGAAGTAAATTGTCTTGAGAAAAGTATTCCTTTTTTTTTTCTATTGTACTTTAGATGAAGGTTTACAGAACAAATTGTTTCTCATTAAACATTCAGTACACATATTCTTTTATGACATTTGTTAACAACCCCACCACATGTCAACACTCTCCATTCTCGAACTTGGGTTCCCTATTACCAGCTTTCCTGTACCCTCCTGCATTCTAGTCCTTGTCCCCGGGCTGTTGTGCCCCATTAGTCTCGTTTTGTTTCATGGAGCTGTCTAATCTTGGGCTGAAGGGTCAGCCTGGGGAGTGACTTCATTACTGACATAAACGGGTATCTGGGTGCCATACTCTCGGGTTTTCTCCAGTCTCTGTCAGGCCAGTAAGTCTGTTCTTTTTTTGTGAGTTAGAGTTTTTTTCTACATTTTTCTCCAGCTCTGTCTGGGACCCTCTGTTGTGATCCTTGTCAGAGCAGTCAGTGGTGGTAGCCGGGCACCGTCCGTTTGTTCTGAACTCAGCCTGGTGGAGGCCAGGGTAGTTGTGGTCTGTTACTCCTTGGGAATAATCTTTGCCTTGTGTCTTCTTTTCTTCATTTTCCCTTGCTCCCGAAGGGGTGAGACCAGTGGAGTATCTTAGATGGCTGCTCACAGGCTTTTACTCATCGAGGTAGAATGTAGAACTTTGTCTTTCTAAACTGTTATGCCAGTTGAGCTAAATGTTCCCTGAGACCATGGTCCCCATAGCCCTCAGCCCAGCAATTCGGTCCCTCAGGAAGTTTGCATGTGTCTATGGAGCTTCCATGACCTTGCCTTGTACAAGTTGCACTGGCTTCCCCAGTATTGTGTACTGTCTTATGTTTCACCAAAGTTATCATTATCTATTGTCTGTTTAGTATTTCACCTCCCACCCCTCTCATCCCTCGTAACCATCCAAGATTGTTTCTTTTTGTGTGTAAACCTTTTCAAGAGTTTTTACAGTAGTGGTCTCATAAAATATTTGTCCTTTGTTGATAGACTTATTTCTCTCAGCATAAAGTCCTCCAGTTTCATCCATGTTATGAGATGCTTCGCAGGTTCATCATTGTTCTTTACTGTTGCATAATACTTCATTGTGTGTATGTACCATAGTTTGCTTATCCATTCATCCGTTGATGAGCATCTAAGTTGCTTCTGTCTTTTTGCTATAGTGAACAATGTTGCAATGAACATGGGTATGCATATGTCCATTCATGTGATGGCTCTTAGTTCTCTAGGATATATTCCTAGGAGTGGGATTGCTGGATCATATGGTATTTCTATTTCTAGCTTTCTAAGGAAGCCCCATATCATTTTCCAAAATGATTGTATCATTACACATTCCCACCAGCAGTGCGTAAGAGCTCCGATCCCCCCTTAGCCTCTCCAACATTTGTTATTTCCAGTTTTTTTGATTCCTGCCAGTACTGCTGGGGCCATATGATATCCCATTGTGGTTTTGATTTGCATTTCTCTGACGGCTAGTGTCTCGAGTATTACCTCATGTGTCTGTTGGCCGCTTGAATGTCTTCTTTGGTGAAGTGTCTGTTCATTTCCTTTGCCCATTTTTTAATTGGATTATTTGTCTTTTTGTTGTAGAGCTCTTGGATTTTCTTGT
>NW_004444046.1:7593225-7597975 GCF_000243295.1 Trichechus manatus latirostris | reverse complement strand
TCTGAGGACTGCCTTTGCTGTGTCCCAAAGGTTTTGGTATGATGTGTTTTCATTCTCATTTGATTCTAGGAATTTTTTTATTCTATCTCTGATTTCTTCTATTACCCAGTGGTTTGTAAGCAGGGTGTTATTCAGTTTCCATGTTACTGATTTTTTTCCTTGCTCTTCCTGTTGTTAATTTCTACCTTGATGACATTGTGGCCAGAGAAGATACTCTGTTATCTCAATGTTTTGGATTTTGTTGAGGGTTTCTCTGTGGCCCAAGATGTGGTCTATTTTGGAGAATGTTCCATGTGCGTTGGAAAAGAATGTGTACTTTGCAGCTGTTGGGTGGAGTGTTCTATATATGTCTATAAGGTCAAGTTGGCTGATTGTGCCCTTTAGGTCTTCTGTATCTTTGTTGAATTTCTTTCTAGATGTTCTGTCCTTTACTGAGAGTGGTGTGTTGAAGTCTCCTACTATTATTGTGGAACCGTCAAGTTCTCTTTTCAGTGCTGTTAGAGTTTGTTTTGTGTATTTTGGAGCCTGTCATTGGGTGCATAGATGCTTATTATGGTTATGTCTTTGTGATGGATTGTCCTTTTAATTATGATATAGTGCCCTTCTTTGTCTTTTATGGTGGATTTTGTTTTAAAGTCTATTTTATCTGAGATTAGTATTGCCACTCCTGCTCTTTTTTACTGGATAAATTTTTTTCTGTCCTTTGATTTTTAATAAATTAACATCTCTGTTTCTAAGGTGTGTCTCTTGTAGACAGCATATTGATGGATCTTGTTTTTTTTTTACCCATTCTGTCACTCTCTATCTCTTTATGGGTGCATTTAGGCCATTTACATTCAGTGTAATTATTGATAGGTGTGACTTTATTGCTGTCATTTTGTAGTGCTTTTTTTTTCTTTTTGTGGTGATGACATTTTCTTTGTTCCTTTTACTCTCCTGTGCTGAATTCCTTTTGTTTGTGGATTTTTTTTTTTTCATTTAATTTGTTTTTGTAGATTTTGTTTTTACTGAGACTTTATGTTTGTTAACTTTTGTTGTGGTTTCCTTAAAATTTACCCTTCTCTTCCTAGGTTTGAACCAGTCTATTATTACTTGATATCACCTTGCCTTCCTCTCCATTAGAAGGTTCTATACCTATACCATTTATTCCCTCTTTTATTGTTCTGATGTTTCTGTCATTTACAGATTAACCTCTCTGGTTCCCTGTTATAATTCTTTTGGTTTTGGGCAGTCCTTGAGAGTTCATTTCCTAGGTTACTATCTGGCTGGTATGATTTTGCATCCTAGCTTCAGCCTTTGCTCTGATGTTGTTTGTTCTCAGACTGAAGGACTCTCTTTAATAATTCTTGTAAGTTTGGTTTAGTTTTTACATAGTCCTTTAGTTTCTGTTTATCTGGAAAAGTCCTAATTTCACCATCATATTTGAACAAGACTTTTGCAGGATACATTATTCTTGGCAGGCAATTTCTTTCTTTCAAGGTTTTATATATGTCATCCCATTGCTTTCTCACCTGCATGGTTTCTGCCAAATAATCTGAGCTTAGTCTTATTGTTTCTCCTCTGTGTGTGACTTTTCATTTTTCTCAAGCTGCTCTCAGGATCCTTTCTTTGTCTTTGGTCTTGATTTTGATATGTCTTGGTGATTTTCTTTTGGGATCCATCCTATATGGGGTTCGTTGAGCTTCTTGGATGGTCAGCTTTTCATCTTTCATGATGTTGGGGGAAGTTTTCTGTCAGAAGTTCTTCAATGATCCTCTCTGTGTTTTCTGTTTTGTCCCTCTGTTCTGGAACTCCAATCACTTTCAAATTTTCACTTTTGATTGTATCCCACATAATTCTCAGAGTTTCTTTATTTTTTATTTCTTTCTGATTTTTCCTCAAACAGAGTTGTATCCAAGTGTTTGTCTTCAATTTCACTAGATCTTGTTTTCCATCATTTCAAGTCTGCTCCTCAGCCCTTGTATGACACTCCATTTCTGAATCTTGTTGTTCATCTCTTGGATTTCTAATTGTTGTTTTTGTATGATTTTTAGTTGTGAATTTATTTTAGCATTTGTTCCCATATTATTTTCCTGAATTCTTCCTTTGTGTGTGTGTGTATTTTCCATGAATTTGTCTACCATGAATTTGTCTATTTTTCCCTCATTTTTGCCTTCTTTTTGCTTCAACTCTTGGATAGCTCTGAGTATTAGAGATTTAAATTCCCTATCAGGTAGTTCTAGTGCTTTTTTTCTACTGGAAATTCATCTGGTGTTTTATTTTGGTTGCCTACTGGAACCATTCTGTCCTGTTTTTTAATATATTTTGGTATTGTCTACTGTCTTCAGAACATTCAGTAATTATTTTCCCCATCTATTGATTTTAGATTCATTTGTTTCATCCTGCTTTTTTGTTTTATTTGGTTATGTCTGAGTAAGTGGGCTGTACATTCTTTATTATTTGCTTGCCCATGGGCACGATACTTTTCACCTCCTTCTCCAATGGGCAGGGTCAGTGGTTCAGGAAATGTACAGCAGGGTAGGTCCAGCTGAAGAGGAGTTCTTGGGATGGGTTGTTTGTGGCAGGTACTAGGGCCAACAGGGCGGGCTGGGAATCAGTGCAGGGCAGGTTCCAATAGGTAGCGCCTGTGCTGCTCAGGGGTGTGATGTTCAGCATATGGTCCAGGTAGGAAGTAAGGAGGGGGAGATTGTGATGTATGGAGATAAGATGGGTATGGGAAAGAGGAGAGAGAAGAGAGAGGAACATGAGCTAAAAACATACAAGCAAGCAAACAAAAAAGTGTGCTAAGGGAGCTTGTGGCTGGAGTGGAGAGATAAAAGACTGAGAAATGCAGAAAAAGAAGAAGGACAAAAAAAAGAAAAAGCATAAAAGAAAAAAAAATGAATGAATAAAAATTAGGGGAAAAAAAGCAAAGCCCCCAGAGATCCCACCAGTGTGAGTGTGAGGACTGGGGAAGTTGTTTCCAGGCTATGAAGTACAACCTGTCTAGAAGGGATAGAGGTGGCACACAGCACCAGGTATTCAGGACACGGGGAGAGAAGGTAAGTATAGAGATATGAGAACCTGAGAAATGAAGAAAGACAAAAAGGGAAAAAGAGAGAAAATAAAACAAAACAAAGCAAGAAAAAAGAAATGTCTCCAGGGATCCCACTACACAGCTGTGCAGACTGAGGAAGTAGCTTACAAGCTGCACAGTACAGCCCGGCTAGAAGGGGCTCCCAAGCCGAGAAAAGAAAAAGAAAACAAACAAACAAATCAGAACAGAACAAATCAAAGCAAACAAACAAACAAAAAAAGAGCCCCGGGGATCCCACCAACATGGCGGTATGGGCCGGGAAGGAGTTTCACAGTCAAGCAGTGTTTCACAACCTTTCAGGAAGAAGCAAAGATGGCGCACAGAGCCGGGTATTTGAAAGAAAGGAGTTGGGGAGGTGGTGAGAGGTATGGAAGAAACCAAAAGAAGTGGAAAAAAGCCACACCAGCAACAAACAAATGGCACTCAGGGAACCAGCCAGTGTGGGCTGGTGGAATCCAAGCCACAGAGGACTGAAGCCGGTGCCTCCTGGCCAAGAGACTGTGGTTGCAGGAAGCAGAAGTTTCCTCCTATCTCTTAAGGGACTTCTACCCTCCTCTGAAGAAAAAACCTGAAACTTCTGAAAACTCAGAACTGTCACCTGTACGAATATTAACAATCTCAAGTTGAAGTGGATCAAAAGCAATCATACATCAGATAAGTGTTTCTACAGCACATAGAAATGAGGATACGTGAATGAATTTAGTCCAAAATAAATTAACTGCATCCTTAGTGGAATGAATTCTAAGGACAAAACAAACTAAAAAGAAATCTGCAAACTTCGTTTAATAGTCAAATTGTTGGTATTAGTAGTATTTTGGGGAGGGATTATTTAGTTTCATTGTTAGACAAAGCAAATAATAATATCTATTTTGTTAAAAATCAAGATTTTTCAGTATAAGAGAAATAGAGGTACCATTATAGAAAATAATTAAAGTAAGAACATAGGAATATTAGAACTAACCTGAAAATACCAATATAAACTCATGTCTTTAGGAGAAAAACAATGTTATCTTTTCTAGGACTGTTCACTGAAATAGTTCACTAACAATGATATCCCAGATGGGACACATTGGTAGATACCTGTAACACCCAAATGATGGTATCTAATAACATCTTTCCCCAAAATAAATCAGAGTTCCTTGGAGAAATAGCCAATTTCATGTCTGGGCCAAGAAAGGTACCAGATGAGTCTGGATCACCCTTTTTACCCAGAAGATAAGAAAGCTTTCAAATATTAATCTACATTGTTGTGGTGGTTGTTAGGTGCCATCGAGCTGGGTCCAACTCATAACGACCCCATGTACTACAAAACAAAATACTGCCTGGTCCTGCACCATCCTCACAATCATCGCTAAATGAGTCCATTGTTGCAGCCACTGTGTCAACCTGTTTCATCGAGGGTCTTCTTCTTTTTCACTGACGCTTTACTTTACTAAGCATGATATCCTTCTCCAGGATTGGTCCCTCCTAGTAACATGTTCAAAGCACATAAGACGAAGTCTCGCCATCCTCGCTTCCAAGGAGCACTCTGACTGTACTTCTTCCAAAATAGATTTGTTCATTTTTCTGGCAGTCCATGGTATAGTCAGTATTCTTTGCCAACATCATAATTCAAAAACGTCAGTTCTTCTTCAGTCTTCCTTATTCATTGTCCAACTTTCCCATGCATATGAG
>NW_004444046.1:7591245-7593001 GCF_000243295.1 Trichechus manatus latirostris | reverse complement strand
TGCTTATTGGTCCAGTTGTGAGGATTTTTGTTTTCTTTATGTTGAGGTGTAATCCATATTGAAGGCTGTAGTCTTTAATCTTCATCAGTAAGTGCTTCAAGACCTCTTCACTTTCAGCAAGCAAGGTTCTGTCATCTGTGTATCGATGGTTGATAATGAATCTTCCTCCAATTCTGATGTCCCATTCTTCTTCATATAGTCCAGTTTCTCAGATTATTTGCTCAGCATACAGATTAAATAAGTATGGTGAAAGGATACAACCCTGAAGTACACCTTTCCTGATTTTAAACCACTCAATATCTCTTTGTTCTGTTTGAACAACTGCCTCTTGGTCTATGTAAAGGTTCTGCATAAGCACAATTAAGTGTCCTGGAATTCCCATTCTTTTCAATGTTATCTATAATTTATTATGGTCTACACAGCTGAATGTCTTTGCATAGTCGATAAAACACAGGTAAACATCTTTCTGGTATTCTCTGCTTTCAGCTAAGATCCATCTGACATCAGTAATGATATCCCTCATTCCACGTCCTCTTCTGAATCTAGCTTGAAATCCTGGCAGGTCCCTGTCAATGTGCTGCTGCAACTTTTTTTGAATTATCTTCAGCAAAATTTTAACTTGAGTGTGATACTAATGATAGATAATTTCTGCAATCAGTTGGATCATCTTTCTTGGAAATAGGCATAAATATGGATCTCTTCCAGTCCGTTGGCCAGGTAGCTCTCTTCCAAATTTCTTGGCATAAAAGAGTGAGCACCTCCACTGCTGCATCCATTTGTTGAAACATCTCAGTTGGAATTTCATCAATTCCTGGAGCCTTGTTTTTCACCAATACTTTCAGTGCAGCTTGGACTTAATCCTTCAGTACCGTCGATTCTTGATCATATGCCACCTCTTGAAATGGTTGAAAGTTGACCAATTATTTTTGATGCAGTGACTCCGTGTATTCCCTCCATCTTTTTTTGATTCTTCATGCATCTTTCAATATTTTGCCCATAGAATCCTTCAAAATTGCAACTTGAGGCTTCAATTTTTTCTTCAGTTCTTTCAGCTTGAGAAAAGCCAAGCATGTTATTCCTTTTTGGTTTTCTAACCCAGGTCTTTGCACATGTCATTAGAATATTTTACTTTGTCATCTATAGCTACCCTTTGAAATCTTCTGTTCAGCTCTTCTTCCATTTGCTTTAGCTACTCTGCATTCAAGAGCAAGTTTCAGAGTCTCTTCTGCTATCCATTTTGATCTATTCTTTCTTTCCTGTTTTTTTAATGAGTTTTTGCTTTCTTCAAGTGTGATGTCCTTGATGTCACTCCACAACTCTTGTGGTTTCAGTCATTAGTGTTCAAATCTATTCTTGAGATGGTCTCTAAATTCAAGTGGGATATACTCAGGGTCATACTTTGGCTCTCGTGGATTTGTTTTAATTTTCTTTAGCTTCTACTTGAACTTGTATGTGAGCAATTGATAGTCTGCTCTGCTATTGACCCCTGGCCTTGTTCTGAGTGATGATATGGAGTTTTCCATCATCTCTTTCCACAGATGTAGTAGATTTGATTCCTGTGTTTTCCATCTGGTGAGGTCCACATATATAGTCACCCTTTATGTTGTTGAAAAAAGGCATTTGCAATGAATAAGTCATTGGTCTTGCAAAATTCTACCATTTGATCTCCAGCGTTGTTTCTATCACCAAGGCCATATTTTCCAACTACCAATTTTTCTTCTTTGTTTCCAGCTTTCACATTCCAATCACCAGAAAT
>NW_004444046.1:7587543-7590399 GCF_000243295.1 Trichechus manatus latirostris | reverse complement strand
TTGGCATTAGTGATTGGTGTGTAAATTTGAATAATAGTCGTATTAACTGGTCTTCCATAGGCGAATGGATACTATCCTATCACTGACAGAGGTGTACTTCAAGACAGATCTTGAAATGTTCTTTTTGACGATGAATGCGACCTCATTCCTCCTCAATTTGTCATTCCTGGCATACTAGACCACGTGATAGTCTGATTCAAAAGGACCAATACAAATCCAGTTCAGCTCACTAATAGCTAGGATATCGATCTTCAAGCATTCCATTTCATTTTTGACAACTTCCAACTTTACTTGGTTCACACTTTGTGCATTGCACCTTCCAATTATTAATGGATGTTTGCAGCTGTTTCTTCTCATTTTGAGTCATGCCACATCAGCAAATGAAAGTCACTAAAGCTTTACTCCATCAATGCCATTAAGGTAGACTACTTCGAGGAGGCAGCTTGTTGGGGGAATGGTCTACCTGTGCATCTCCCATCCAGGCTGCCTAAGTAAAGGCTTGAGCCCAGAGTATTCTCTGATAAGGAGGCTGGGAATTGGGTCACCTCCTCTCTCCCAGTTGCTTCTCTTTATCAGAGAAGATTTTCACCTGTTCTGGGCATACATTAACTTTCTGTCTGTTCCACATGTGTGGGTTCCACACTACCCCTGGCCAACCCCACCTTTGTATCTATTCCCAATGGGGAGGGAACAGGGTCTCTTATACTACAACAGAAGAGAGAAAACATCCCAGATTGTAGGAGCTGGTTTCGGGGGGTGGACTGAACATGAACCATGTGGGAGGCCGAACATGGATGCCTCCACTAGTTCACTACAGTTTGCATTCTTATGTAAGCCCCGGCGTGGAGCCACTGCTATAAAACCTCTGCCCTCCCACTTCGGGGTGCGGAGATCTGCTTTGGTTCTGCTGCCATCCAGGACTCGCCTTGTATATAAGCCTCCCTAATAAACTTCTTTGCTACCACCCTGGAGCTTCCCGCCTCTTTCTTTGATCTGTTGGCACCCTCCATTTTTGGAGGCGAATTTCAAGTGCCTGGACACAGCTCTTCCCCAGTTGTATTTTGAGTGCCTTTCAACCTGAGGGGCTCATCTTTCGGCACTATATCAGCCAGTTCTGCTGCTATTCATAAGGTTTTCACTGGCCAGTTTTTTCAGAAGTAGACTGCCACGTCCTTCTTCCTAGTCTGTATTAGTCTGGAAGCTTCACTGAAACGTGCCCACCATGGGTTATCTTGCCGTTATTTTAAATACCAGTGGCATAGCTTCCAGCAACATGAAAGCCACCACAGTACAACAAACTGACAGACGCGTGGTGGTTAATCTACATAGCTACATTTAATTTTTTTTCATTTTGACATAATTTTAGTCTTAAAAGAAGTTGCAAGATGATTACAAAGGATTCCCAAATATTATTTATCCATATTCCCCAAACGTTAACATTTTACCATCGTTATTCAATATTTTTCTCTCTCAATATATATTCTGAACTGCTGGAGAATAACTGGTAGACATGATGTCTTTTACCTCTAAATACTTCAGGTCATTCTTTAACATAACCACAAAGCAATAACCAAAATCAGGAAATTAATATTGATACCATAATTTTATGTAATCTGCAGGCCTTTTTCAGATTTATTCAATTGTCCCAATAATGCCCTTTATGTAAATGAAAATCTTAAATTATGCACTACATTCAATTGTCATTTTTTTTTTAGTCTTATTTAATCTGGAATGGAGTCCCTGGGTGGTGCAAATGGGCTGCTTACTGAAAGATTGGAGGTTCGAGTCTACCCAGAGGTAGTTTGGAATAAAGGCTTGGGGATCTACTTCCAAAAAATCTGTTATTAAAAGCCCTGTGGAATATAGTTCTACTTTGACACACATGAGTTGCCATGAGTTGGAATTGACTCAACAGCAAATCTTCACTTCCAGCAAGCAAAGTTGTTTCATCTGCATAACACAGGTTGTTAACAAGTCTTCTTCCAATCTTGATGCCACATTCTTCTTCATAGAGTCCAGCTTCTCAGATTTTTTGCTCAGCATACAGATTGAATAGCTATGGTGAAAGGATACAACCCTGACACACAACATTCCTGACTTCAAACCACACAGTATCCCCTTGTTCTGTTCAAAAAACTGCCTTTTGATCTGTGTACAGGTTCCTCATGAGCACAATTAAGTATTCTGGAATTCCCATTTTTCACCATGTTATCCATAATTTTTTATGATCCACACAGTTGAATGCCTTTGTATAGTCAGTAAAACACAGGTAAACATATTTCTGGTATTCTCTGCTTTCAGCCAGGATCCATCTGACATCAGCAATGATATCCCTGGTTCCATGTCCTCTTCTGAATCTAGCTTGAAATCCTGGCAGTTCCCTGTCCATATACTGCTACAGCTGCTTTTGAATGATCTTCAGCAAAATTTTAACTTACGTGTGATACTAATGATATATTAGATAATTTCTGCATTCAGTTGGATCACCTTTCTTGAAAATAGGCATAAATATGGATCTCTTCCAGTTGGTTGGCCAGGTAGCTGTCTTCCAAATTTCTTGGCATAGACAAGTGAGCACTTCCAGCTTTGCATCCATTTGTTGAAACATCTCAATTGGTATTCAGTTAATTCCTGAAGCCTTGTTTTTCGACAATGCCTTCAGTGCATCTTGGACTTCTTCCTTCAGTACCATCAGTTCCTGATCATATGCTACCTCCTGAAATGGTTGAACGTCAACCAATTCTTTTTGGTATAACAATCCTGTATATTCCTTCCATCTTCTTTTGATGTTTCCTGTGTCATTCAATTATTTCCCCATAGAATCCTTCACTATTGCAACTCAAGGCTTGAATTTTT
>NW_004444046.1:7584609-7587172 GCF_000243295.1 Trichechus manatus latirostris | reverse complement strand
TTCTCTGACAGTTTTCCACCTTACACGGGTTCCAGTTTTCACAGGTTTTACTGTGTGTCTGTGTGTGTCTGTGTGTCTGTGTGTGTGTGCTTATACATATATATATATATATTTCCTCTTAATATTTTAATTCACTTTGTTGTGGGCTTACAAAGGAGATAATTAATTTATATTTGCTTGGAGCTAAAAATAAAAATTTAGAAAGTATTCCAGCAGAGATTATACATGAGAAACTATTGTACAAACTGTGAAACACTTCAGTAAATATAAGGTATTATTGTTATTCATATTTTTAGCAATGATTTACTTTTAAAATTTTCAGAAGAAATGATTTTATATTATAAAATGAAATTTATAATAATGACTTTTCAAGAGAGATTTGGTTAAATCTGGTGAAAAGTTAAGTCTCTCTGCTTTTTCATCTGTATTTTCTCAGAATAACCACATGAAAGTAATATCAATCCAAAGCCAAAAGTCCTAGAACTCCTGATGAAGAAGAAGTTCTGTCTTTCTAAAAATCTTATGATCTCAGCTCCTTTACCTACACCTTCGATATATTACTTACAATCTCTGAGTTTTAATTTCTTCTTCTGTAGGAGAGAGATAGAGATGGAGACAAAGACAGAGACCCAGGTTATTGAGGAAAAGAATTAGGAAGAGTAGAAATAAAATACAAGGCACATAGCATAATGTTTAGCAAATTCAATGTGAAAAAGAAGGCAAATTACTGTGGAATGGCCCCCATCAGTACTCCTTGTGGATCTCCATGAGGTAGATAGGATAAACAGTTGATATTACCTTTATTTTAGATGTGGTAACTGGCTCCAAGATCACAGAAATCAGCTGGGGCTGGTACCTGCTTTGGGTTCCAACTTATTGTTCTTCTACATTATTGCCATAACCTTGTGTTTTTTGCTTGAGGAACTCATTTCACGTTTAAATGCTGATATAGTTTTGTTTACATTTCTCATAGATTCCACTCAAATAAAAAAGTGATCCTGAAAAAGGTAATAATAGCCTCTAATATCAATTAAATCATTTGTTCTCTTATTTCTTGTGTTTTAGAAAAGTTTCCAACAGCATGAAAGGTGACCTAAGTATAACTACAAAACAAAGTCATATATCAGTGTTGTAGGCGCCAGCAATAAATACTGCTCTCATCTGAATTCAGGGGCATTCTCCCCAGTCAGGCAGCTAGAATGCAAACCAACATTTCTTTCTTCAGAGCAACCTCCACTTGTCCAGTAAACATAAAAACACGTATGATTCATTCCACCAAAAATGCGTCACATTGAAAAACTCTCTGGTGAGACCAATAAGTCCCTTTCAGTGACATTCATTTTCTAATTGCAATTGCAATTTTCCCAAATTGTTTCTCAGATCTAGATCTTCAACCTTGGCATAAACTTGACAAAATGTGAGGAAAAATTATTAGTTTTCTTTACTGGATCATTTTCTTTGATTAGGTATTGCATAATCCATACATCAAAGGGAATCAGAACATTTTTAACTAGGTAAACAACTTAAATTACCTGATAATTTTGAAAAGGTAGAATTAGTTGGAAAGAATGCTAATAGGAGGGTCTCAGGCAATTTTCATTGCAGGAACTTTCCCTGTCTCAAGGAACCCAGAAGCTGGGTAGTGAATCTATCCAAGCAGAGCCCTCCCCCTACACCCACCCACCCGACCCTGTCTTTCTGATTTGTTTTTGTTTTTTAACTCACATGTTCCATAGAAACAATTTAGCATTTAGTTTTAAAAGTGAAAGCTGGATTCTGACTGTAATAGGCTGAAGAATAACCTCCAAAGATATGAAGTCTTTTTATCTGGAACCTGTAAATTTTACCTTATGTGGAAAAAGGATCTTTGCAGATATATGATAAAGTTAGGGATTTTGTGATGAGGATATTATCTTGGATTGTCCAGCTAGCCCTACACGCAACCCCAAGTGTATTTATAAGAAAGGAGCAGAATATTTTACTACACACAGGAGAAGACAATGTGACTATGAAGACAGAGATTGAAGTGATGCGGCAACAAGCCAACAAAAGCCAGCAGCCACCAGAGCTGGAAAAGACAGGGAATGGATGCTCTGCTAGAGCCTCCGGAGGCAGCACAGCCCTGCTGACAACTTGGTTTCAGCCAGTAGTACTGATTTCGGGCTTTTGGCCTTTAGAGAATAAATGTGCATTGTTTTAAGCCACCAAGATTGTGGTAATTTGATACGGGAACCATAAGAAACTAATACATTGACTAACCTTAAAACAACTTTTGAGAGAAAACCTTTTTGTCTTTCTTACATGCAAATTCAGAAGATACTAAGATTATTTTTAATTATTTAACATGACAGGACCATCATTATTAGGATTCTGGATTAACTCCTACTGACTTGGGGTTCATCACCAAGGCCTACTTGTTACCAAATTGCAAAATGGATAAAATTTGCATCACAAATAACTTATTTCCTCTCTCTCAGAAAAAAAACAAATTTTTTTTTTCTTTTTCCTTTTGCCCCCTGATGACATTGGATTTTCAGGTTGTATAGATATATATTTTTAAATT
>NW_004444046.1:7581992-7583769 GCF_000243295.1 Trichechus manatus latirostris | reverse complement strand
GAGTCGCCATGAGTTGCAATTGAATAGATGGTAACAGGTTGTTGTTGGTTTTTAATCAAAATATAGATAAATAGCCATAGACTTATAGATATGGGAGGAATATACTATATATGGCTTGAACAAGAACTCTGGAAGGATACCAAGATATTAACAAAGGTTGCTTCTGGTCTTAAGGTATGCAGCATTTTATTTTCTCCTTCATGCATTTCTGTAAATTATCCCAATTTTCAACAATAAGAATGTAATACATTTAACATAAGGGAAGATTTTTATTAATTTTAAAACAGAGGATAATGGGAAGTGGGAAATATTGCAGCTAGCCATGAGGTTAACAACGTATTTTCAAACCTTTCTGGAACAATTTATTTATTCATCTCTTCTATTACTCAGCAAATATTTGTGCTAGGCATTTGCCTAAGCTCTGAAGATAAAAGATGAACAAAGCAGTTATTTCCCTGCCCTTACTTGCTTTGATTGCTATAGAAGGAGGACTACAGGATGCTATGGTAATATCTGACCAATGAGAGGGAGAATAAATACATAAATAAGTGATCAGCAACATGTTCTTCTTAAAAACCATGGGGCAACAATCTCCCATGAGTAATAAAACTAACTATGAAAATAATAATACTTGTTCATGCTTATTATATAGCAGGCACTGGTCTTATCACATTTCAATCCTCCCAACAGCCCTATGAGATCTGCATTTTGGTTATCCTCGTTGAATAAATGCAGAAGTGGAGACTTCCTGTTCACAGGACAGGAAAGTAGTGGGACTAGATTTCTAGCCCTTGCTTCCAACCACTACCGTTTTTTCCTGCAAAGACAAGTATAGTTTATGGATTTCTTTCCCAAGCTTGCTTTTGGCATAAGTTGTCTTATTATTCTTAGGCATTCTCTGTGCCTCAGATTTTCGTTTGCAAATTATTGTCATCCTGTTCATACTGTTTTTTTCACTCGTCCCTTTAAAGTGGTGGTGACTTTTACCTCTTCTCAATGTTAGCTTTTGTTTTTTGTCTGCTCTGGAAGGTGACTGAGGGAAAAGCATAAATCCTCATAACAGTTTTTGATATTACTGAGCAGGAGCTACAATAAAGTAGATGAAAAGTTTTCAAGATGCCTCTACCCTGAATAAGAAGCTGTATTACTTACAGTCTTTGGAAACTACATAAACTGTCTCGGTTTCCTTGATAAAATGTACTGGAGGGATGAGCAAATAATATTAATCTGAAACTCACAGCCTCTTCTTAGAAAAATGTCCAAATTGTCAAACTTCGATTAAGTTAGCTGTTCCCTGGCAACTTGTCCGGGGACGGGACAAAGGCCGTTAAGCGAGTCTAGTAAGGAGGAGTATCTCAAACTAGATGTTCAGATTGTCTGTCCATAGGTCTGTCTTTTGAACAGATAATCGAGACTATCTGGACATCTAATAAGTGCTTTAAGAATTAATTCACTACACTGGGAAAACACGATTTTCATTTGTCACTTAAGGATATTGAAGAATAGGAATTAAATAACACACACACACACATACATAAAGACGATCACTTAAAAAAAATTGATCTCTATAGAAATGCCCTTTTCCTGCGACGTGTTTTCCACTGATGTTCAGTACACCAACACATAATTAGAAACGGCATTTTCCTGAGTTAGCACTGAAGTTACCATGGTAAGAACAATTTTTTTTTTTTAACAAAGTCACCTAGGAAAAGAATAATGGAGCCCCGGTGGGGCAGTGGTTAACTGCTCAGCTGCTAATGAAAAAGTCAGTGGTTGG
>NW_004444046.1:7578947-7581324 GCF_000243295.1 Trichechus manatus latirostris | reverse complement strand
TTAAACGTTACCAAAAGGGACATGAAGAAGATGGATTTGCATTGCACAACCTACCTTCCTCAATTTTTAAAAAAACTCTGTTAGATATTTCTGTTTTCTAATGTCCCTTCTTTGGATGTTTTTGCCACCAGAGACTTCTCCCTTGCACCCCATGGCCCAAGATTACCGGCTACTCTCCTCTCCCTGCTGAATTCCTCCGCCATTGTTCATCCTCTCCTCAATTTTGGAGAACAATTCAGTTCGACCCTCAAACTCGCATAATCCAAACTATCATGACATCCAGCAAAAGTCCTCTGTTATATAAGTCATAAATTTTAGAAACACTATCTGTTAAGGACCCGGCCCAGTGCCCAGCACATTGTAGGTCTCTGAGCTGGTGGTATTAGTGTAACTCTCCTCCAAAAACTGTGTCCTTGACATTAGGCACGTTCACATCTTCCACCATTTTCCATCTCCACATTGTTAATTGCAGTTCCAAGAAGCAAAGCCTGCTAAAAGGTTAAGGCTGAAGAAGACCTTGGGGAACAAAGTCTCACCCCTTCACTTTACAGAGAAGATTAATAAGGCCCCAAGAAGGACGGAGACTTGCCAGAGTCACACAACAAGTGATGGAATTGAGACTATAGCCCAGATGTCTCAGTCCTCCCCCCTGCTACCACTCTTTCCACTGCACCAGCAACTTTCAAAATATTTTTAACCACAATTTACAGTTAGAAATGCATTTTACATTTAAAAAAAAAAAAAGATCAGTCGCCATTGAGTTGATTCTGACTTACGGCAACTCCATGTGTGTCAAAGTAAAATTGTGCTCCACAGGGTTTCTAATGGCTGATTTCTCAGAAGTAGATCACCAGGACTTTCTTCCAAGTCACCTCTGGGTGGAGTTTGAATCTCTAACCTTTCAGTTAGCAACTGAACGTGTTAACCATTTGCACCACTCAGGGACTCCCACTTTACATTAGGCCCCAGAATATACGTATGTATATAAATATATAAGATATAACAATACTTATCCCTACATGTGATGTACTGTGATATTTTCTATTCTGTTTTATCGTATTTCAGTTTTTAAATGTTGGTCATGACTCTCTAAATTGATTTCAGGCCCCACTAATGGGGTGTGACAAGCAGTTTGAAAAACTATACTATAATCTACTGTCAATATTGTTTGAAGTCAGGGGGAGTTCTATAGAGTAGTTAAAGCTTATGCTGAAACTCCATATACAGGCAGGATAAGTCAAGATAAGTAGATGATATGGAGCAAGAGTAAGGAAGTATGATGGTTAATAGCATGCATGTGTATATCTCCTTAGACAAATTATTTGAAGAGATTAAGAGAATGGCCAATGAAAGTCCTATGGATTCCGGAATATTGTCTGAGACTTTGACTCACTTACTTTGTACGCATCATCAGGAGGGACTGAACACTGGAGAAGGGTATAATGTTTGGTAGAGTGGAGAACCAGTGAAAGTGAGGGAAACAATGGCTGCAAAAATGAACTTAAATACACCAGTGACCATGAGGATGGCATAGGGCTGGGCAACGTTTTGCTGTTATGCATGGGATCACCGTGAGTCAGAGCTGTCTTGATGGCAACTAACAACATCACGAAAGTTGTTCTTTGCCTAGCCTCATGAAGTCTCATTCAGGGAATGAGCAGATTAGTATGCAGACAGAGACTAAAGGGACTATTATGCAGATTTCTCTATGCAGCTCCCTTCTCTCTAGTACTCAGCTCAGTGAGATGGTCATAATGTGCATGAGTTTCCTTCCTTGTGCCACAGTCTGAAAGTGCCTGTGGGCAGAAAGCCTGGTGATCCCTGGGCTCATTTTGTTTGTTCCCTTTCTCTTAGGGGTCACCACAACTGCTTGCTGTTCAACATCTGAAAAAAAGTAATTTCATAAATACATCCAATTGTTCACAGTGGAAGGACTAGTCTAGCACCAGTTACTCCATCGTGGTTGGAATAGGAAGTTATGTTAGTTCATTTAAATCTACACTCAAACTTAATTGAGAATACACTCCAAGGATTTGTCATAACTTTAAAACACCTACTGCAAGTGCTCCTGCTATTGCTTTTCTTGATCAGCAAAAAAGGCTTGGTCAATTAGCCTAATTAAATGCTATAAATAAAATTTTCCCTGGTGGAATGAGTGGTGTCCAAGATGATCAGTGTCTCTGAAGATGTTTTACCAGCACTTGAGCTGGTCTGAACAAAATGTAAGTATCTAGTGAACTCAGTGTACTGGCACCTTAGATTTAGGGTCCCAAAGTACTCCTTTGTTCATTGGCAGTCCTGAGGATTGTAGTTAATGAACTCTAATGAAGAAGTTAGCTGAATCTTACTGCTAGGATTTTATCACATTTACCTTAAA
>NW_004444046.1:7576826-7577913 GCF_000243295.1 Trichechus manatus latirostris | reverse complement strand
GGTGCTGGTATCACCATCTTGGAGTCTCTGGGTAGTACAAACAGTATTTATGCTTGGTTGCTAACCAATTGGTTAGTGGTTCAAGTCCATCCAGAGATGCCTTGGAAGAAAGGACTAGCAGTTTACTTCCAAAACATAAGCCATTGAAAACCCTACAGAGCACAGTTCTACTTTGACACACAAGGGGTTATTATGAGTAGGAACTGACTTGACAGCAACTGGACCATCACCTTATAGGAAGGATTCACCTGAGGTGGATGCAACAACATTCCATTTGCCCTTCTAGTCAGCATCAGGCAGCCAGAAATCCTAAAGTCTGAACACAGAAATCTAATGGCTGGATAAATAACTAATGAGGAATCAAGACTTTGGCACTATCCCTACAGATGAATACTACAGGACTTGCTAGATTCATATATCCTTTTCATGAAAGAGTGGTGAGCATTTCTGAAATACTGTGTTTCAGCACAGACCTCTGGACCATGCCACACACTGACTCCATCCCCACCCTGCCTAGCACTGCACTCCCATGCAAGACTGGCATGGACCCCCCCCAAGACTTCCAGACCCTGCCCTGTGCCACCCCCTGGCCCCACCCTGCCGAGAATCTTGCCCTGTGTGCCACCTCTAAACCCATACTGCTGGCCTCAGTTCATGCCACAGACAAATGACCCACCCCCTAACTTCCCTCCCCACTGGGCCAGCACTGCTGCACCATAGCTGAATGACCGGTCCTGCCCATCTGGACAAGGTGGTGAAAACTACCGTGTGCACAGATGAGCAAGCAACAAAGCACGCGCAACCCACCTGCCCAGACATAACCAAAGAAAACAAAAAAAAAAAGGTTGAAACAAACAAATCTACAATCAATAAATGAAGAAAATAATTCCTAAATGTTTCAGAGACAGCTGGCAATACCAAAAAATATTAAAAAAAAAAAAAAAAAAAAACGGACACGATGGCTCCAGAAAGTGACAAAAATAAAACACCAAATGACCTTCTGGGAGAAGAAAAGGCACTAGAATTACCTGATAAGGAATTCAAAAGTCTACTATTCAGGGCTCTCCAAGAGATTAAGAAAGAGATC
>NW_004444046.1:7573744-7574935 GCF_000243295.1 Trichechus manatus latirostris | reverse complement strand
CAACAGCAGCAAAGTATACATTCTTTTCCAATGCACATGGAACATTCTCCAGAATAGATCACATCATAGGCCACAAAGCAACCCTCAGCAAAATCCAAAACACTGAGATAATACAAAGCATCTTCTCTAATTACAACACCAGGAAAGTAGAAATTAGTAACAGGAAGAGCAAGGAAAAAAATCAAATAAATGGAAACAGAATAACACCTTGCTTTAAAAACACTGGGTAACAGAAGAAATCAAAGATGGAATCTAAACATTTCTAGAATCAAATGAGAATGAAAACACATCATACCAAAACCTTTGGGACACAGCAAAGGCAGTGCTCAGAGGTCAATTTATAGCAATAGATACACACATTAAAAAAGAAGGAAGGGATAAAATCAAAATATTACCTTTAAAAATTGAACAAATAGAAAGAGAACAGCAAAAGAAGCCCACATCCACCAGAAGAAAGGAAATAATAAAGATCAGAGCAGAATAAATGAAATAGAGAATAGAAAAACAATAGAAAGAATCAACAAAACCAAAAATTGGTTCCTTTAAAGGATCAACAAAATGGACAAACCACTGGCCATACCTACAAAAGAAAAACAGGAGAGGAAGCAAATAGTTCAAATAAGAAATGAAATGGGGGACATTACAACACCCAACTGAAATATAAAGATCATAACAGAGTTCTATGAAAAACTGTACTCCAACAAATTTGAAAACCTAAAGAAATAGACTACTTTCTAGAAGTACACTACCTAGCTAAACTAACACAAACTGAGGTACAAAATCTGAACAGACTCATAGCAAGAGAAGAGATAGAAAAGGTCAAAAAAACAAAAACTCCCAATAACAACAAAAAAATCCTGGCCCAGATAGGTTCACTGGAGAAGTCTACCAAATATTCAGAGAAGAGCTTACACCAGTACTACTCAAAATATTTCAGCGTATAGAAAAGGAAGGGATACTTCTGAATTCATTCTATTAAGCCAGTATAACCCTGATACCAAAACCAGGCAAAGACACCACAAAAAAAGAAAATTACAAACCAATATCTCTCATGTATACAGATGCAAAAATTCTCAACAAAATTGTAGCCAATAGAATTCAGCATTATGTCAAAAAAAGTAATATACCATGACCAAATGGGATTCATACCAGGCATGCAAGGATGGCTCAACATTAGAAAATCAATCAATG
>NW_004444046.1:7559720-7560546 GCF_000243295.1 Trichechus manatus latirostris | reverse complement strand
AATGCCTTCAGTGCAGCTTGGACTTTTTCCTTCAGTATTGTTGGTTCCTGCTCATATGGTACCCCCTGAAATGGTTGAACGTCAACCAATTCTTTTTGGTATAATGACACTGTATTCCTTCCATCTCCTTCTGAGTCATTTAACATTTTCCCCATAGAATCCTTCAATATTGCAACTCCAGGCTTGAATTTTTTCTTCAGTTCTTTCAGCTTGAGAAACGCCGAGCGTGTTCTTCCCCTCTGGTTTTCCATCTCCAGGTGTTTGCACATGTCATTATAATACTTTACTTTGTTTTCTCAGGCCGCCCTTTGAAATCTTCTGTTCAACTCTTTTACTTCATTATTTTTTTCTTTCACTTTAGCTACTTAACGTTCAAAAGCAAGTTTCAGAGTCTCTTCTGACATCCATTTTGGTCCTTTCTTTCCTTCCTGTCTTTTTAATGAACTCTTGCTTTCTTCATATGATGTCCTTCATGTCATTCCACGACTCATCTGGTCTTCGGTCATTAGTGTTCAATGCGTCAAATCTATTTTTAAGATGGTCTCTAAATTCAAGTAGGACATACTCAGGGTCGTACTTTGGCTCTCGTGGACTTGTTCTAATTTTCTTCAGTTTCAACTTGAACTTGCATATAAGCAATTGATGGTCTATTCCACGATCAGCCCCTGGCCTTGTTCTGACTGATGATATCGAGATTTTCCATTGTCTCTTCCCACAGCTGTAGTCGATTTGATTTCTGTGTATTTCAAGTGTATAGTCACAGTTTATGTTTGTGAAAAAAAGGTATTTGCAATGAAGTCGTTGGTCTTGCAAAATTCTATCATGC
>NW_004444046.1:7553834-7559420 GCF_000243295.1 Trichechus manatus latirostris | reverse complement strand
CGTCATAGTAGACTATATGATTGTCTGATTCAAAATGGCCAATACCAGTCCATTTCAACTCACTAATGCCTAGGATAGCGATGTTTATGCATTGCATTTCATTTTTGACGACTTCCAATTTTCCTAGATACATACTTCGTACATTCCATATTCCAATTATTAATGGATGTTTGCAGCTGTTTCTTCTCATTTTGAGTCATGCCACATCAGCAAATGAAGGTCCTGAAGGCTTGACTCCATCCAAGTCATTAAAGTTGACTCTACTTTGAGGAGGCAGCTCTTCCTCAGTCATATTTTGAGTGCCTTCCAACCTGAAGGGCTCATCTTCAGGCACTGTATCAAGCTATGTTCCACTGCTATTAATAAGGTTTTCACTGGCTAATTCTTTTCAGAAGTAGACTGCCAGGTCCTTCTCCCTAGCCTATCTTAGTCTGGAAACTTAGCTGAAACCTGTCCACCATGGGTGACCCTGCTGGTATTTAAATACCAGTGACACAGCTTCCAGCATCACAGCAACACACAAGTGTAAAAGAATAAATTTGTGTTATTTAAGCCACTTAGTTTGTGTAATTTGTTACAGCAGCAATAGGAAATTAATATAATTAGTCTTTTCGAAAAAGACTTTTTGTATTTGTTGACATTTCTATGTATGTTTATTTCTAATATGTTAATTTCTGCTCTCATTTTTATTGTTTCCTTCCTTCTACTTTTTTGCTGTTTTTTTTTTCCTAGCTTCTTGAGATAGATTCATTAATTTTCAGCCTTTCTTTTTTTAACACAATCATTTAAGTCTATAAATTTTCTCCAAATATTGCTTTATCTTCATCACATACATTTTGATATGTAGTATTTTCCTTATCATTCCATTCAAAATATTTTCTAATAGCCATTAGCATTTCTTATTTAACAAACAGATTATTTAGAAGTGTGTTTCTTAATTTTAAAACATGCTTTTCCTAGTAATATTTTTCTACTTACTCTTAACTGTATTTATTGTATTAAAGGAAAATGATCTGTATGATTTAAATTATTTAAAATATGTTGAGACATGTTTTATGGTTCAGTATATGCTCAATTTTTATAAATTTTCTGATTGTGCATAAAAAAATTGTATGTTAAAAATAATGTGTATTTTGCCATTGTAGAGATATATTAGGCCAGTATTGTTCATTGGAATCCTCAAATCTTTCATAGCCTTAGGTTATTTTGCTGATCTTGGTTATGGTCTCATCTTATCTGAGACCTCTGCTCCTTATGATTTCTCACATTCTTCCAAAAGACTAGCCTAGACTTATTTACAAGGTCATCACAATGGTCCGAGAGAAAAAGTGGAACCATGTAAGACTTCTTGAGGACTAGGTTTGGAATTAGTATGCAGTCACTTAAGCTGTATTCTACTAGCCAAATGAAGTTGCTAGACCAGCCTAGTTTTAAGGGATGGGAGAATAAATTCCACCTCTTGATAAGATAATTTATTAAGTCACATTGAAAAGGGTATTGATAGAGGGAGAAGTGGTGAATTGTGGCCATTTTTGTAATCCATATACTATAACCAGAAACAGAAAATATACTTTATTAGTAGATTAGGTGGCTTTGGTGGTGAAGATGTGGTAGATGTTTTCCTAGAAATGTGGATGCTAACTGCATTAGCACCATCCAGGGTCATTATAGAATAGTCCCTATGGAGCATGTTCCCCAAATTGTAAATAGGCAATCACTTTTCTAGTCTACTAAAATTTCTCGAATTCATGATTTTCCTTCACCACAATTCCTTTCAACTACCCATTACACAACAGTTAGTCCAGCTTGCCAGGATGCGATGAGGCATATGATGGCCTTCATTAGATCAAAAGGCCTTCGTCAATCCCAAATTAGCTGTTGATCTCTACTTACTCCACTTTAAACGCTTCTTTAAAGAGATGTGAAGCTCTTAAAACTTGTCTTAATATTCAGCACGTATTTTTCCTTTCTTTGCAGAATCTCCAGCACTATCACTTGCACAACTTTAGCTAACCATGAATGGTTTAGACAATTTACCAAAGCATCAAATAAATGGCAGAGAAGTGGGTCACAGTGGAGTAAACTACACGTGTAATAGAAATCTCAGAGTTCAGCATAGCATGCTAAAGTATTCATTGACTGAGAGTCTTTGTGTTTTGAGCTAAAGCTCATTGGCCAACAGTGTAAAGAACATCTGTCACACTCACTGTCATTGCCTGAAAATGTATTGCAGTACTCAAAACATAGGAACATATGAATAATTACATTTACTTTTAAATAATTAAAAAATTATTTCTAAATAAATATGATATATGAGCATGGAGATACTCTCACACTTTTTTTAAACAACCTTATTTCTGAGATAAATAACATTATAACAAATCAGTAATGCCCCAGGCAGTATATAATAGAGTATGCTTGTAGATATTATATGACAAGGACAAATGTACTTATAAGACAAAAAACCTGAGGCTCCACAGGTATTCCTTGGATAGTGTTATGGATTGAATTGTGTCCCCCCAAAATATGTGTTAGAAATCTAACCCCTGTAACTGTGGATGTAATCCCTTTTAGGAATAGGGTTTTCTTTGTTACATTAATGAGGTCTTATCAGTGTAGAGCATGTCCTAAATCTAATCACTTCCTAGTTATAAAAAAAGCAGATTAGGCATAGATGCATGTACATAAAGGGGAATACAGATGCCATGTGCAGATCACCAATGAACCAAGGTACTCCCTGGGAAACTGACAAGGAAGGAATCAACATGGCCAAGACACTGATTTGGACTTTTAGCCTCCAGAGCTATGGTATTTATGGTATTTAACCACCCACTTGGAGTATTTGTGTTACAGCAGCACTAGTTAACTAAAACAGATAGCATCTAGACACCAGATAGGGCCTACTCACTTTATTTGAGTAGTTTTGCCCTTTGAAGTTTAATTTCATGCAATTCATCTAACAATCTGTGCTTGTCAAGAACAAGGCATTGGCATTTGTAGTTATGCATTGTAGACATTGATGATTGTCATTCCTTCAGGATAAAATGTAGGAATATCTGCTATAAGGTTGCAGGATACCAACATACCCTAGTGTCATGGATTGAGCTGTATCTCCCAAAAATATGTGTCACCTTGGCTAGGCCATGATTCCTGGGACTGTGTGATTGTCCAACATTTTGTCATCTGATGTGATTTTCCCATGTGTTGTAAATCCTACCTCTGTGATGTTAATGAGAGCCCTGGTGGTGTGGTCGCTAACAGCTACGGCTGCTAACCAAAAGGATGGCAGTTTGAATCCACCACCAGCTCTTTGGAAACTCTATGGGGCAGTTCTACTCTGTTTTATAAGGTCTCTATGGGTTGGAATCAGCTCGACTGGCAACGAGTTTGGTTTTGTTTTATGATATTAATGAGGTGGAATAGCAGCAATTATGTTAATGAGGCAGGACTCAATCGACAAGATTAGGTTGTGTCTTAAATCAATCTCTTTTGAGATATAAAAGAAAGAAGCAAGCAGAGACATGGGGACCTCACACCACCAAGAAACAAGAGCTAGGAGAATAGCGTAAACTTTGGACCCAGGATCCCTGTGCTGAGAAGCTCTTCCACTAGGGAAGATTGATGACAAGGACCTTCCTTCAGAGCCGACAGAGAAAGAAAGCATTCCCCTGGATCTGGCACCTTGAGTTTAGACTTCTAGCCTCCTAGACTGTGAGAGAATAAATTTCTCTTTGTTAAAGCCATCCACTTGTGGTATTTCTGTTACAGTGGCACTAGGTAACTAAGACACCTAGTCTCTGTGTATTGAGCTGCTCCTTCTAGGTTTTGCCTTGAAGTTATTGCAGCCGCTTGTAGACGGCAGGGAATAATGACAACGCTCTTCTGTGCTGGGCCCCAGGTGACCATTGTGGCCAGGGCATGCTTATCCATAAGGCATGGTGGGCACAGTGCCAAGGATCCACAGTATTTTTAGGGGCTAACAAAAAATGTTTTAATTTCTTTGAAAATCAGAAGGAAAAATAAACTTTTATGGTAAATAAAATATTTTAATATATAACATTAATATATTTATCTTTATAACAGAGCAATACCAAAATATAATTTGAACTATTTCTTCATCTTGGTAAGGCCCACAAAGCAAAATATGTAGAGCTTGTGAAAGTTATGTGTCCTTGGTTGTGGTTCTAGGGCAAGGCAGTTTTTTTTATCTGATTGAAAAGTCTTGAAGTAGAAAACAGAGAATACTGCAGAGAGATGGCCTTTTTGGGTTTCCCCATGGAAAAACGAAGAGACAGTGCTTCAAAATCACCCTCATAAATTAATTCTTCCTGCCTCAAACCACAGGGCAGACACAGACTCCCTGTTTCCTGCTCAGGGAGATGGCATGCCTCCAACAGAAGAGTCAGAGTGGTTGGGGTAGTACACAGAGCGCTCAGATGCAAAAGAAAGACCCAGCCAGGTGTTGTACCAGCAACATTATCAGATATTTATAGAAAGAGAAGCAAACCTAAGACAATGATTTGACACAGGGGAAGTCTGAGAACTGTACTGTCAAGGAGCAGCAGGTCATGAAGGAAATGGTGCAGGTTAGTACAGATTAGACTAGTATAATGCAGAACAGTGTCTCTGGATGAGCTATTCTACCCTCACAGAACTGGTATGGATATCAAGTCAACCAAAATCATCTGGAGAGCTTTTACAAGTCAAGGGGCCCCACTAGAGAGTTTGGTATCTACTCCTTGTGGGGACATTTCTATAGCTGCCTTTAAAAATCACTGCCATAGTAAGCTACTGATACTGATGAAATTGGTATTTCTCAGTGCTAGGGATCGTAGGGGAAAAAAAAACCTACCCTGATAACTGCCAATGTAGAAGAAGACAAGGGAATGCTGAGGTAAGAACCAATGATTTCTTAACATATACTATGTCCTGGCACTGTAGCGCTTTACATAGTTTAACTCATTTTGTCCTCCCAGCAATCCTACAAGGGAACTACTATTACTATCCCATTTCTGTTGTTGTTCTTACGCACTGTTAAGTCGGATTCAACTCATAGCGATCCTATGCACAACAGAACAAAACACTGCCTGGTCCTCGCCATCCTCAAAATCATTGCTGTTTGAGCTCATTGTTGCAGCCGCTGTGCCAGTTCATCTCGTTGTTGAGGGTCTTCCTCTTTTTCACTGACCGTATACCTTACCAAGCGTGATGTCCTTCTACAGGTAGTGGTCACTCCTGATAACAGGTCCAAAGTACTTGAGACGAAGTCTCGCCATCCTTGCTTCCAAGGAGCACTCTGGCTGTACTTCTTCCAAGACAGACTTATTTAGTATTCTTCAGTCTTCCTTATTCATTGTCCAGCTTTTGCAAGCATATGAGGCAATTGAAAATATTGTGGTTTCGGTAAGGTGCACCTTAGTCCTCAAAGTGACATCTTTGCTTTTCAACAATATAAAGAAGTCTTGCAGCAGATTTGCCCAGTGCAATACGTCCTTTGATTTCTTGACTGCTGCTTCCATGAGCATTGATTGTGGATCCATGTAAAATGAAATTCTTGACAACTTCAATGTTTTCTCCATTTATATG
>NW_004444046.1:7550719-7552704 GCF_000243295.1 Trichechus manatus latirostris | reverse complement strand
GGCTTTCTAACTCCAGGTCTTTGCACATTTCATTATGATACTTTGTCTTCTCGAGCCACCCTTTGAAATCTTCTGTTCAGCTCTTTTATTTCATCATTTCTTCTGTTCACTTTAGTTACTCTATGTCCAAATGCAAGTTTCAGAGTCTCTTCTGATATCCATTTTGGTCTTTCTTTCTTTCTTGTCTTTTTATTGACCTTTTGCTTTCTTCATGTATGATGTCCTTGATGTCATCCCACAACTTGTCTGGTCTTCGGTCTTCAGTGTTCAATGTGTTAAATCTATTCTTGAGATGGTCAAGGAAGCTACTATTACTATCTCATTTTACAGAGAGAGAAACTGAGGCCCAGAGAGTTTAGGTAACTTGACTAAAGTCACACAGTCAGTAAGTACCAGTGCTGGGATTTAAACCCAGGCAGCCTGGCTCTGAAGTTGGTGTGATTACTAGTCACTGAGTAGAGGAATCAGTAGTTAAAATGAAACTCATATATATTACCTGCCTAAGTGAGTTATTTAGTAAAAATCTGTGTATTTTGCTGTTAGTGTCATTTGGGTTTTTCTCAACTAACTCCTTGTTTTATAAAGCTTTGGAAAAGAACTCCCCTTGTCTATCATTGAATTGGCAATTTTTAAATCCTGGGTGGATCCAGCAGTTTGTCTAGAGGTGCCTAGGAAGGACTATCTTGTTTCAAGAAAAACCAGCCAAATTATTAAGTAACTAAGTTTGTACTTTATTAGAGATGTCATATGTGTTGAAATAAGTCTGGACTTACTCACTTTGCAAAGATTTTCTCTATGCTTCAATATGTTTTTACTCTCCCCAGGCACTGGATTATAGAATCCAATTCAAGTAGAATTCTCAGTAATTGGATCTGAACATAAAGTACGCAGCAGTATATCAGTTTTCTTTAATTAACCATACCAGTCCCAAAGAAAAAATATAGAGAGCTTTTGCTCTCTATATTTTCTTGTTTTTCATTGCCTTACTGTGAAGTAGAGCAGTCTACGGTGGCACCAACCTTCTCTTTCTTCAGCCTCGCTGCCCTGCCCAGCGTACCTGTTCAGACACTGGCCTTGGCTGCTCAGCCTTTCTGTGCTGTTTCCTGCCCTTTCCTTGACCTTCATGAGAATTTTATTTCTCAAGGAAGAAGTCTGTCCTTTTGAAAGCTTTGTCCTATGTTAAAAGTGTTTCAGCCATCTGGAAAGCACGGGGAATGCTTTTTATCTAACGGCTCATTTCCAAATTAACTGTCTAAACATAAAGCCAACCTGGGTTTAAGGGTGGACAATAAATTGGTTTACACGTCAGCGTTCTGTCCTATTGCAAATAAAAATGGACCCATGACAAGAATTGTGAAAGACTGTGAGGGGAAGTGGAATCCCTGGATGGTGTAAACGACTAACGCATTTGGCTGCTGAGAGGTTGGTGGTTCGAGTCCACTCAGATGAGCCTTGGAAGAAAGGCCTGACAATTCATTTCCAAAAAATCAGCCATTGAAAATCCTATGGAGTGCAGTTCTTCTCTAATATAAATGGGGTTGCCCTGAGTTGGAATCAACTCTACAGCAGCTGGTTGGTTCTTGGTGGGGGGAAGCAAACTGCTTTCTCTTCAGGGCTATAATGGCACAGAAATACTCTGTTATTTCTTTTACTGAAGCATGTGTGGTATTTACTGTAATTTTGTGATTGCAAAAATAATACATAATTACCATTGCTATTTGGAAAATACAGAAAAACACAAAGATGAACATAAAATAATCCAGTCCCACATCCAGAGATAGTACATGTTAATCTTGTTAATACATAGGTGTATACACATCCAGTCATTAAAATAAGAGCATGTTCTGGTCACTATTTTGTTACAAGTCTGTTTTTCTCTCTAACCGATGTAAGCTTCCACCGGAAGATACAGAAGTCACTATTTTGGTCTGTTTCCAGGTTGTTATAGATGGAGAAGGGTGATATAGTAAAGGAAAGCTGAGGGG
>NW_004444046.1:7548282-7549502 GCF_000243295.1 Trichechus manatus latirostris | reverse complement strand
AACAAAGTTAAAGGAAATATATCCCCCCCAAAAAAATACAGTGGCAGTGATTATTGCCTTCTGTTTTGATTATTGCTTTCTGTTTTATATTTTCTGCCTATTCAGATTCTCCTAGCATGAGTGCATACTGTTAGTAATCTTTATAAAATAAAAATTATCATGAAAGAAAGGAAAAAAAAAAAAACCAAGAAAATCTTGTTTGGCCTACTGAATGTGATAGTACAAAGACAATTATCTCTCCTGTTCAAACTGTTCCATGTTATGAGGAAGAAGAACATGAATTGACAGGGAAAGAGAGCTAATAGTTCATATTAGGTGGACTTTGGTCCCTGGTGTTTACAAATAAAAAATAATGGGGTCTATATGGTGCCAGTATTGTTTGGTAACTTAAAGAACTACCTTGGACATAGTTCCAGCCCCGCCTTCAGTGAGGCCCTTCCCAAATTGCCTACCAGGCCTTTCTCTGAATGCCTGTCACAGGGATTCATTTGACATTCTGTTGGCTCCGTCTTGGCGTGGCTATCAATTATATCTTTCTGTGTCTGTTACCTAATACCCACCATGCCAATTGCCTGATTTAAATTAACAAAAGAGTATGTGTTAGTTCGAGTTCTTGGTTACAAAAACAGAGACTGACTCTGGTTAACTTAGGCAGAAAAGGAAATTACTGGAAGAGTCTTGGATTGCTGACAGGATTAATGGGAAAGCTAGAGAACCAGATCCCAGCAGGAAACAAGGGAGATAGCCAAGTTCTTTTCACAGGAATGGTCTCTTAGGAGACCGTCATCACTGCTGCTGTTACCAGGCATACCCACTGCTCGCCAACTTTCATCTCACTGTTGCTGCACTGCAGACTGTTCCACCTCCGGATGCTGGACGCAGCTCATGGCTGCAGCTGCAGTGACTAATAGCTGTCTGACCCTACTTTGAGAGTCAAATACTGGTAGAGGCATCTGTTCAACCACTGTAGTGGCCAAGGGCAGGGATAATCTAACATGCATCTCCCTTGGCTTTAATAGTAGGAGTTGAATCCTGACCTCACATCATTGTTGGGAGTCTTTTCAAATAAGAAGGGTGTTTGGATGGTGGACAGCCAAAATATCAAATGTCTATTACAAACGGTGATCATGAAATGCAGACCTTAGGTTTTGCTTCTGTAAAACAATACTGTCTGATTTAACACAGTTAAAACATGCACACACATACACACACATAAGGGT
>NW_004444046.1:7543706-7545379 GCF_000243295.1 Trichechus manatus latirostris | reverse complement strand
TATGCTGCTCTTGGAGGAGATTGGTGGTGCATATTAGCACATTAAAGACTTAGGTAGTATTACCCAGTGGTTAAATGTCCCTGACAAACCTGTGTTCAAATCTGAGCTCAGTTACTAATCATTTGTTAAGACAATCACTTAGCTTTTCTGATCTCAAGTTTCATATTTATAAAATAGATTAGCACACACTTCATAAATGCAATGCAAGAATTAAATACTATAATACATAAAAAAAACACTTAGTACCAGGCACATAGCAATCTTCCAATAAATCATAGCAAATAAAAGTAAGTAAATAAAAATGAGTGCCTTGGGTTAAGAAGAGGAGAGGGATGTTGAATACCCACAGAAAAGTCATGAGATGCATTTTACAAAACACCGATTTAGTGATATTGGACCATGTTTACTCATCCCAAG
Organism: Trichechus manatus latirostris; assembly: GCF_000243295.1. Classification (NCBI taxonomy): domain Eukaryota; kingdom Metazoa; phylum Chordata; class Mammalia; order Sirenia; family Trichechidae; genus Trichechus; species Trichechus manatus. Next base: position 7,544,962 of record NW_004444046.1, on the reverse strand, counting down.
TGGAGAGTATTATCTGAAGATTTTTCTTTTTAACATTCAAGCTTCTTTTTTAAAAAAAATTTATTGTGCTTTCGGTGAAAGTTTACAGTGCAGACTAGTTTCTCATTCAAAAATTTATACACAAATTGTTTTGTTACATTGGTTGCAATCCCCACAGTGTGTCAATACTCTCCCTCTTTCCGTCCTGGGTTCCCTGTGTCCATTCGTTCAGTTTTTCTGTCCCTTCCTGACTTCTTGTCTTTGCTTTTGGGCAGGTGTTGCCCTCTTGATCTCATATACTTGACTGAACTAAGAAGCACGTTCCTCATGTGTGTTATTGTTTATTTTATAGGTCTGTGTAATCTTTGGCTGGAAGGTGGCCTTTGGGAGTAGCTTCAGCTCTCAGTTAGAAGGTATCCAGGGGCCATAGTCTTGGAGTTCCTTCAGTCTCTGTCTGGCCAGTAAGTCTGGTCTTTTTTAGTGAATTTAAATTTTATTCTATATTTTTCTCCCAATCTGTCCAGGACCCTGGAGTTTTTATAATAGTGGTCTCATACAATATTTGTCCTTTTGTGATTGACTTATTTCACTCAGCATAATGTCCTCTAGATTCATCCATGTTGTGAGATGTTTCTTGGATTCATCATTGTTCTTTATTGTTGCCTAGTATTCCATTGTGTGTATGTACCATAATTTGTTTATCCATTCATCTATTGATGGGCACTTAGGTTGTTTCCATCTTTTTGCTATTGTGAATAATGCTGCAATGAACATGGTATGCATATGTCTTTTCGAGGGACGGCTCTTATTTCTCTAGGAGTGAGATTGCTGGATCATATGATATTTCTATTTCTAGCTTTTTAAGGAGGTGCCATATTGTTTTCCATAGTGGTTGTACCACTTTAAATTCCTACCAGTAGTGCAGAAGAGTATCAATTCTCCCCACAACCTCTCCAACACTTGTTATTTTCTTTTTATTAGTGCCAGGTGAGATGGTATCTCACTGTAGTTTTCATTTGCATTTCTCTAATGGCTAATGATTGTGAGCATTTCCTCGCTAGCGGCCTGAATGTCTTCTTTGGTGAAGTGTCTGTTCATATCCTTTGCTCATTTTTTAATTGGATGATTTGTCTTTTTGCTGTTAAGCTGTTGAAGTATTTTATAGATTTTAGAGATTAGGCCCTTGTTATATTATAGCCAAAAAGTTTTTCCCAGTCTGTAGGTTCTCTTTTTACTCTTTTGGTGAAGTCTTTTGATGAATATAAGTGTTTAGTTTT
>NW_004444046.1:7537402-7542088 GCF_000243295.1 Trichechus manatus latirostris | reverse complement strand
ACCGTTCAGATTATCTGTGTTTTGACTGCCTTTACATGGACAGGGAAGAGAAAGGGCTTTTGAATCATAATTCATCAAGTGTTAGAGCTAAAAGGGACCTTAAGTTAACCTAGTTCAAGCCCTTAATAATTTTGTTTATGAGAAAAACAAACAAACAAACAAAAAAACCTGAGGCCCTGAAGATTAGCTGATCAAACCCAAGTGTAGTCAGAGGTAGAACTGGGTCATTGTCATGTCTCCCCAGCTAAAATACGTATTCTTTCCAATCCAAGACAGTGTCTCATGCTTCTTTACATCTTCTTTAATCCCCAGAAGACTAGTAGGCACATATAATACTCTATAATTGCTTGTATATCAACAACGTCATTATCCTAAGGTGATAGTAGAGGCAAAAAGCATTAAACTTCTCCAAAAAATGTCAAGTATTAATTTAATGACCCCAGATCCACAAAGGATTATTTTAAAAGATTAACATATTTTGGTAAAATAATTCCTAGTTTCAGACAGTATCAATAAGGAAAGCAACCATGTGGTTATGCAACATGCTGTGATTTAGAATAGAAAGGAATCAATCATTTAGAGCTAGAGAAAACACTAGAGATTATCTAGTACCAACTCTTAATTTTGAAGATAAGGAAATAAAAGAAAGGACAAAAATAACCAAGACTCTCTTGAAGGAAAAAGTGAGAAAACTTTTTTAGAAGACAGTGTAGTGTTGTTAAGGCAACAGGCACATAGATCAATGGATAGAAAAAGAAACTCAGAAGAAGATTCGTGCATATATAGACACCTTATATATAAGTTAATATTGGAGATTGACTGGGAAAATGGGGTATTTATCAGTAAAAGTTCTGGGACAATTAGCTATCCATATGAAGGAAAAACAGCACGTTACATCGTAGCTTACTTCATACCAAAAATAAAAAATCAATTCCAGTAGATTGTTACTGGGTGGAAACCCCAGGTTCTTGCTCAGCATGACTCGTATTGGCCAATAAATGAGAGACCAAGGTGGGAGAACAGGAAAGGCACCTTTATTTGGTTGTACAAGGAAAAGGAGTCAGTCAGAGCTGCTGTTGCCAAGACTGCTTGCCAAGGGTGGGCAGGCAAGTTACTTTTAAAGGAGTTTACAAGTAGGGAGTTCATACAAGTTATGTTAGCAACATTCTTAATCACACTACACAGGCCCAATGGGGCTTACGTATAACCTCCAAGCAATGGCAAGATTCAAATGCAAAGCTAGGGCGGGCGTGGGGAGCCCAGCAAAAGAAACGATTTTTCAGTGCAACACTGTAGGAGAAAAAACCAGGTAAAGACTACAGCACAATGGGGGTTCTGTCTCAAGATTAAAAGCATAAATGCTAAGCCCTAAATAAGTGGAATTATATACGCTGTTCATGACTTGGAGTAGGAAAGAATTTCTTAAAACATAAAAATTACAAACCATAAAGAAATAGATTAATAAATTTGACTTAATTAAAAGTAAGAATGTCTCCTTAACAACATACATCATTAAGAGAGTGAAGTTGGGGGCAAGACAGTGGCATAAGCAGCTACATGCTCCCATTTCCCATATCAAAACCTGAAAAAAACAAGCAGAAATTGGTGAAACCAAGTCTCAGAACTCTGGAAACCAGTCAAAGAGTTATAGCATCTAAGTGAACGCTGAATCAAGAAAAAACTGACTTTCAAATGGTAGGAAAACTTTCCTATCTACGACAGATGCTCTTCCTTCTCCTCACCTCTGTGGCGATGGGTCTGTGGCAGTGCTAGTAGGGTGGGCAGTGACTCATGAACCATGTTGCCAGAGAGAAGCCCACTCTTTGGCTCAGGTGTTTGCAGAACAGACTAAACTTTTGTTGGTGGACTGTTGAGTATGACTGTTCATATCTGTCACAGGACTGACTGAAGAACTGAAGAGGCATGATCCTCCTGGTTTAGTGAACTTCAGCACTCCCTCGGGACTGGGAGGGAAGCAGCATGCAATGCCCACAGGCTGTGGCCACCCTGAATAACTTGAGATTAATTGATGTGATTGAAGCATACACTAGGGTTGAATGGTCTAATGGTTGAAGGAGAAGGGCTTGTTTGAGAGTTTCTTGCAGAATTTGAACTTTCCACAGCATCTTGTAGTTACACATAATGGCAGATTAGGAAGTTCTAATTTCTCCACCAAAACAACAATTGCAATTGGAACTGTTAAAAAATAATCAAAACTCAAAGAAATTTAAACATAAGGTTTATCCCGAGCAGTTACTCTATATGCATATAGGGAGACAATTCTGATTCAAAAAAAGTAGATGGCTCGAAGTAGGCTAGTTACAACGAAGCTTATAAAAAGAAGAGGAGGGAGTATAAGAAATCAACCATTGGCTAACTTTAATGCAACTGATTGAACCCTGTCCTCCACCTTTTACTGAGATCAACTGACATCAGGATACTAGGTGGTCTCTGGCCTGGCTGCTAGAAATTTGGCCCTCCACCCACCTTCAGCTATAAGACCTTTTGAAATTTAAATTAAGTAAGACTAGAGTCTTATTCATTAAATCACGAGGTAATGGTTTTGTTTTTGGCTAAAATTTACATTGCTGTAGGGCAGCTTCCTTGATTCAACCATTTCAAAAAAAAACCAGAACCAAACCGGTTGCCTATGAGTCAATTCCAACTCATAGCGACCCTATAGGACAGAGTAAAATTGCTCCATAGAGTTTCCAAGGAGCACCGGGAGGTAGCATATGATCAAGAACCGACAGTACTGAAGGAGGATGTCCAAGATGCCCTGAAGGCATTGGTGAAAAACAAAGCTCCAGGAGTTGACAGAATACCCAGTGAGATGCTTCAACAAACGGATACAATGCTGGAAGAGCCCACTCATCTATGTCAAGATATTTGGCTACCTGGCCAACAGACTGAAAGAGATCCATATTTGTGCCCATTGCAAAGAAAGGTGATCCGAAGGAATGCAGAAATTATCAAACAATATCACTAATATAACATGCAAGCAAAATTTGGCTGAAGATAATTCAAAAATGACTGCAGCCATACATCAAAGGGAACTGCCTTATGAAAAGGACATGGAGTGAAGGATATCACTGCTGATGCCGGAAGAATCTTGGTTGAAAGCAGAGATTATCAGAAAGATGTTTACCTGTGTTTTATTGATCACACAAAGGCATAGCTTTGTGGATCATAACAAATTATGGGTAACTTTGTAAAGAATGGGAATTCTAGAACACTTAATTGGGCTCATGCAGAACCTGTACATAGACCAAGAGGCAGTCATTTGAACAAAACAAGCCTTTACTGCACGGTTTAAAGTCAGGAAAGGTGTGTATCAGGGCCGTATCATTTCACCATACTTACACAATCTGTATCCTGAGCAAATAATCCGAGAAACTTGGCTATATGAAGAAGAACGCAGTATTAGGATTGGAGGAAGACTCATTAACAACCTGTGTTATGCAGATAACACAACCTTGCTTGTTGAAAGTGAAAAGGATTTGAAGCACTTACGGATGAAGATTAAAGATCACAGCCTTTAGTATAGATTACACCTCAACATAAAGAAAACAAAAATCCTCACAATGGGACCAATAAGCAACATCATGATAAACAGAGAAAATGTTGAAATTGTCAAGGATTTCATTTTACTTGGATCCACAATCAATGAATGCCCAAAGAAGGAACAGTCAAGAAATCAAATGACATTTTGCTTTGGTCAAATCTGCTGCAAAAGACCTCTTTAAAGTGCTAAAGAGCAAAGATGTCACTTTGAAGCCTAAGGTGCGCCTGACCCAAGCTGTGGTATTTCCGATAGCCTCACGTACATCTGAAAGCTGGACAGTGAAAAAGGAAGACCAAAGAAGAATTGATGTATTTGAATTAAAGTGTTGACAAAGAATATTGACTATACCATAGACTGCCAGAAGAACGAACAAATCTATCTTGGAAAAAGTACAGCCAGATTGCTCTCTAGAAGCAAGGATGGTGAGATAAAGTCTCGCTTACTTTGGACATGTTATCAGAAGGGGGCCAATTCCTAGAGAAGGACATCGTGCTTGGTAAAGAAGAGGGTCAGCCTAAAAGAAGAAGATCCTCAAAAAGATGGATTTATACAGTGGCTGCAACAATGGGTTCAAACACAGCAATTGATAGTGAGGATGGTGCAGGACTGAGCAATATTTTGTTCTGTTATATACAAGGTCACTATGAGTCGGAGCCGACCTGATAGCACCTAACAACAACAGCAACAACAGAGCAGCTTAAAGTCAGTGCTTTTACAGTTTGGGTCAGGTTTCTTCCCGGTTAATATTTGGTTTTGTGGGTAAGAAAAAAACCTTAAAATCAAAGCAAGATGTTTGTTATTAATTTTTCTCTCTGACTGAACCAACTGTTTTGGAACTCTGGAACCAGATAGGACAGTTAAATCAACCAGAGAAGTGCTTGATGAAGAGATAAGGTGCTGATCTTTTCTAGGTGGTACATGTGCACCAACCGACTACCATCTCCCATTTCCTCAGCTCTGCCACAATGGTAAGGATGATTGTCTATGTTCCAAGAGCATTTGACTCTCCTTCAAATGCTTGGGCAAAATTAAGACAATAATAGTTGGAGACTTCAACGCACCACTTTCATTAATGGGATAAACTTCTAGAAAGAAGATCAATAAGGAAATAAAAAACAAAA
>NW_004444046.1:7535082-7536485 GCF_000243295.1 Trichechus manatus latirostris | reverse complement strand
AAGAGAAAATTAAAGAAAGCAGAAGTTAGTTCTTTAAATTCAACAAGCCTTTAGCTAGAGTGACAAAAACCGAGAGAGAAGATGCAAATAAGTAAAATCAGAAATGAAAGTGAGTACATGACAACTAATCCAACAGAAATAAAAAGGATCATAAGAAAACATTATGAACAGTTGTATGCCCAAATTAGGTAAACTAGATGAAATGGATAAATTCCAAAGAAACACATAAACTACCTAAATTAGTTAGAAACCTCCCAACAACAACAAAAAAAGTCCTAGACCAGATAGCTTCAATGGGGAATTCTGCCAAACATTTAAAGAAGAATTGACACCAATTCTTCTTAAACTCTTCCAAAAAGTGGAAGAGAAGGGAACACTTTCTAACTCATTTTATGAGGGCAGCATTAACTAAATACCAAAGTCCAAGACATTACAAGAAAAAAAGAACTACAGAGCAATATTCCTTATGGATATAGATGCAAAAACCCACAACAAAATTATAGCAAACCAAATCCAACATAATATTGAAAAGATTATACAGCATGACCAAGTGAGATTTATTCTAGGAATGAAAAAGTGGTTCAAAATTAGAAAATCCATCAAAGAACCACATGATCAGCTCAATCAAACACAGAAAAGATATTTGACAACATTCAATGCCCTTTCATGATTTCAATTGACACAGAAAAGGCATTTGACAAAGTCCAACACCCATAAATGATAAAAACTCTCAACAAATTAGGAATAGAAGGGAAATTTCCCAATATGATACAGGACATTTACAAAAAAAACTCACAGCTAACATGACACTCAATGGAGAAAGACTGAAAGTTTTCCCTTTAAGATCAGGAACAAGAATGCTCACTCTCACTCACCACTACTATTCAATATTTGCAGGAAGTCCCAGCCAAAGCAATAAGGCAAGAAAAAGTTATAAAGGGTATGCAAATCAGGAAGGAAAAAGTAAAACTATCTCTACTCACAGAAGACATGATCCTATAGACAGAAAATTCCAAAGAATCCAGAAAAAAGCAACAAAGCTAATAAATGAATTCAGCAAAGTGGCAAGGTTCAAGATCAATACAAAAAAATCAACAAGCCTTCTGAAAAGAAAACTAAGAAAATAATTCCATTTACAATAGTATAGAAAGAATAAAATACTTAAGAATAAATTTAACCAGGGAGGTGAGAGACTTGTACGTTGAAAACTACAAACATTAAAGAAATTATCTTTAATTTTCTAGCTCCTCAAGTTGTAGACTTAAAAAACTATAAAACATTAAAGAAATTAAAGAAGACCTAAGTAAATGGAAAGACATTCGTGTTCCTGGATTGGAAGACTTCTAATCGTTAAGATGTCAATACTACCCAAAGTGATCTATAGATTCAATGCAATCCCTATG
>NW_004444046.1:7532102-7534010 GCF_000243295.1 Trichechus manatus latirostris | reverse complement strand
CAGTCGTATCACTTAACCATTGAGCAACCAGGGCTCCAGAACTACCATATGACCCAGCAGTTCCACTCCTAGGTATATACCCGAAGACTTGAAAGCGGGAAGTCAGCAGATACTTGTAAACCAATATTCGTTGCAACATTGTTCACAATAGCTAAAAGGTGGAAACAACTCAAGTGTTCATCAATAGATGAATGATAAATAAAATGTGGTATATACAGACAATGGAATGTAATTCATTCAATGGAATATAATTCATTCATAAAGGGAAATGAGTTCTGATACATGCTCTGACATGGATGAACCTTGAAAACAATATGCTGAGTGAACTAAGTCAGACCAAGTGGGATTTATTCCAGGAATTCGAGGGTGGAACAATATTGCATGACCCACTTATATGAAATAAATAAATAAACAATAAAGGAACAAATATTGCATGACCCACTTACATGAAATACACGGAACAGGCAAACGCATAGAGATCAAAGTTTATTAGTGCTTATCAGGGGCGGGTGGGAGGGGAAAATGAAGAAATACTGCTAAAGGGTACTGAGTTTCTGTTAAGAGTGATGAAAAAATTTGTAAATGGATAGTGGTGATGGTTGCACAACATGGTTAACGTGATTAATGTTACTGAATTGCACACATAAACATAGTTGAAACGGCTAATGTATTGTTTTATACATATATATTTCAACACAATAAAAATATTTAAAAAGAGAATGAAAAGACAATCCATCAAAATACCGGAAGGTATTTGCTACATATATAAACAACAAAGGACTAGTATTCAGAATACATTCAGAATTTCCATGGATCAATAAGAATAAAACAATCCGATAGAAAAAAGCATGTCTAAACCTTCTACTTATTGTTTTATCCTCATCCAAATCATATTGCTCCTCCTATTTTCCTTACACTCTCTCACTGTATGTTCAGTCAGTCAATCTAGAAACTTCAGAGTTATCTTTAAAGACTTCTCCTCCTTCCCGTATTCAGTTGGTCAAATAGTCCCCTCTGCTCTGCCCTGAAGTCTCTCTCCTATCAATTCTGCCTCCTATGTGTTCCCACTGGCCTGGACACAACGCTTCTGGATTGCAGGAGACCCCAAACTGTCTCCCTAGCTCCATTCCTCCCTCACAAGGGCATCTTCCACCCTGCTGTCAGGGCTGGGTTTTTAAAATACAGATCTTATTGTGCCACTCCCCCGTTTTCAAGGATTCTCCGCTGCCTACCATACACTTTCTGTGGCGTTCATTTTTTTCTGAAGGTAGTCAAAATCTAATATTTTAGTTTCATCTTTCACTATGCCCTCATGCACCTTCCATTTCCTGTATACACTGTGCCTTTTTATCCTACCCCACTGCCTTTTTCATTATTTTTGTTAAAATATAATTCAGATACAGTAAAATCTGCCCTTTTCAATGTACAGTTTCGTGAGTTTTAACAAAGGCACATACCATCACAACCAAGATACAGAACAATTCTAACACACTGGGTTCTCCTGTGCCCTTTTGTAGTCAACCCTTTCTCCTACACCAGCCACTGGCAGCTACTGATCTGCTTTCTGTCCCTATAGTTCTGCCTTTTCCAGAAAGTCGTATAAATGGAATCATACAGCCTTTGGAGTCTGGCTTCTTTAATTAGCATAATGTATTTGAGATTCATCCAAGTTATTGTGTGCGTCAGTAGTTGGTTTCTTTTTATTTTTTTATTGTGCTTTAAGTGAAAGTTTACAGTTGAAGTTAGTTTCTCATACAAAACTTTATACACACACTGCTATGCGACCCTAGTTGCACTCTCCATACGGTGACAGCACTCTTCTCCTTTCCACCCAGGATTTCCCATGTCCATTCAACCAGCTGCTGTCCCTTTCTGCCTTCTCTTCTAGCCTCCGGACAGGAGCTGCTC
>NW_004444046.1:7530649-7531646 GCF_000243295.1 Trichechus manatus latirostris | reverse complement strand
TGGGATGCAGAACATTTTCTTAATAAACTTTGTTATGCCAATTGACCTAGATGTCCCCTGGAACCACGGTCCCCAGAGCCCTGCCCCTGGTACTTTGTCCCTCAAAGTGTTTGGTTGTATTCAGGAAACTTCTTAACTTTTGGTTTAGTCCAGTTGAGCTGACTTCCCCTGTATTGTGTGTTGTCTTTTCCTTTACATAAGATAATTCTTGTCTACTATCTAGTTAGTGAATAGCACTCTCCCTCCCCACCCTTGTAACCATCAAAGAGTATTTTCTTCTGTGTTTAAATCTTTTCTTGAGTTCTTATAATAGTGGTCTCCTACAATGTTTGTCCTTTTGCGACTGACTAATTTCACTCAGCATAATGCCTACCAGAGTCATCCATGTTATGAAATGTTTCATGGATTCATTGTTATTCTTTATCGTTGTGTAGTATTCCATTGTGTGAATATACCGTAATTGTTTATCCATTCATCTGTTGATCAGCACCTAGGTTGTTTTCATCTTTTTACTGTTGTGAACAGTGCTGCAATGAACATGAGTATGCATATATCTGTTCATGTGACTGCGCTTATATGTCTAGGATACATCCCAAAGAGTGGGATTGCTAGATCATATGGTACTTCTATTTCTAGCTTTTTAAGGAAGTGCCAAATCGATTTCCAAAGTGGTTGTACCATTTTACATCCTCAGCAACAGTGTAGAAGTGTTCTAGTCTCTCCACAACTCTCCAACATTTATTATTTTGCATTGCTGGGGTGAGATGGTATCTCATTGTAGTTTTGATTTGTATTTCTCTAATGGGTAATGATTGTCAGCATTTCCTCATGTATCTGTTAGCTTCCTGAATGTCTTCTTTGGTGAAGTGCCTGTTCATATCCTTTGCCCATTTTTTAATTGGGTTATTTGTCTTTTTGTTGTTGAGGTTTTGCAATATCTTACAGATTTTAGAGATTAGACGCTGATCAGATTTGTTGTAGCCAAAAATTTTTTCCC
>NW_004444046.1:7529058-7530034 GCF_000243295.1 Trichechus manatus latirostris | reverse complement strand
GGGCAGAATTGACATTTTCACAAAGTTGAGTCTTCCTATCCATGGGCAAGGTGGTTTTTCTACTTATGTAGGTCTCTTTTGGTTTCTTGCAGTATTGTCTCGTAGTTTTCTTTGTATAGGTCTTTTATGTCTCTGGTTAGATTTATTCCTAAGTATTTTATCTTCTTGAGGGCTATTCTAAATAGTATTGATTTGATGATTTCCTCTTTGAAGTTCTCCTTGTTAGTGTAGAGGATCCAACTGATTTTTGTATGTTTATCTTGTATCCTGATACTTTGCTAAAATCTTCTATTATTTTCAGTAGTTTTCTTGTGGATTGTTTGGGGTTTTCTGTGTATAAGATTGTATCATCTGTAAATAGAGATACTTTGACTTCTTCCTCACCAAATTTGGATGCGCTTTATTTCTTTTTCTAGCCTAATTGCTCTGGCTAGGACCTCCAGCACAAGGTTGAATAAGAATGGTGATAAAGGGCACCTTTGTCTGGTTCCTGTTCTAAAGGGGAATGCTTTCAGACTCTCTCCATTTAGGATTATGTTGGCTGTTGGCTTTGTATAAAAGCCCTTAATTATGTTGAGGAATTTTCCATCTATTCCTATTTTGCTGAGACGTTTTATCAGGAATGGGTGTTGAACTTTGTCAAATGCCTTTTCTGCATCAATTGATAAGATCATGTGGTTTGTCTTTTGTTTTATTTACGTGATGTTTTTCTAATGTGATGTTTTTCTAATGTTGAACCATCCCTGAACACCTGGTATGAATCCCAGTGGGTCATGGTGAATTATTTTTTTGATATGTTGTTGGATTCTATTGGCTAGAATTTTGTTCAGGATTTTTTTCGTCTATGTTATTGAGGGATATTGGTCTGCAAGTTACTTTTTTCATGGTGTCTTTAACTGGTTTTTGTATCAGGGTTATGCTGGCTACATAGAATGAGTTTGGGAGTATTCCATCCTTTTCTATGCTCTGAAATACC
>NW_004444046.1:7515635-7526964 GCF_000243295.1 Trichechus manatus latirostris | reverse complement strand
AAGGTTTTATATATGTCATCCCATTGCCTTCTTGACTGCGTGGTTTCTGCTAAGCTGTCTGAGCTTAGTCTTATTAATTCTCCTTTGTAGATGACTTTTCTTTTGTCCCTAGCTGCTCTTAAAATTCTCTCTTTATCTTTGGTTTTGGTAAGTTTGATTATAATATGTCTTGGTGACTTTCTTCTGGGATCTACCTTGTGTGGCATTCAATGAGAATCTTGGATAGATATCTGCTCATGTATCAAGATATCAGGGAAGTTTCCTGCCAACAAGTCTTCAACAATTCTCTCTGTATTTTCTGTTAAACCCCACCACCACCCCTTCCCCACCCCCCGCCATTCTGGTACTCCAATCACTTGTAGGTTATTCCTCTAGATAGAGTCCCACAGAATTCTTAGGGTTTCTTCATTTTTTTCAAATTCTTTTATCTGATTTTTCCTCAAATAAGTTGGTGTCAAGTGCTTTACCTTCAGTTTCACTAATTCTGATTTCCATTGCCTCAGTTCCACTCCTATGACTTTCTATTGAGTTGTCTAATTCTGAAATTTTATTGTTAATCTTCTGGATTTCTGTTTGCTGTCTCTCTATGATTCTTGCAGTCTGTAAAATTTGTCATTATGCTCTTCTCTAATCTTCTTAAATTCTTCTATTGTTTTGCCTGTGTATTCCTTGGTGTGTTCTGTGTTTTGACTGATTTTCTTCCTGATCTCTTCGATACTTCTGTATATTAATCTTTTGTATTCTACCTGCGGTGATTCCAAGAAGTTCTCTTCCTCAGGAAGATTTCTTGATTCTTTGTTTTGGGAGATTGCTGAAGCCATCATGGTCTGTCTGTTTATGTGATTTGATATTGACTGTTGTCTCCAAGCCATCACATCAATAAGTTATTACATTTAATTTGTTTCCTTACTGTGTCCCAGCTTCTTGTTTTGTTTTGATATGCCCAAATAGGCTGCTTATGTGAGCTAGTTTGATTATTGGCACCTTTGAAGTTCTAATGTCCTGTCACCAGGTAGTTAGATCCATTACTAGGTATGTGAGCCCAGGAGTCCATTTACTTTTCTTGTATGGATTTAGCTCAGGTGTCCAGATCATTGGTCACCAAGTGTGTGGTGCAGATTCCTGCCTACAGTCCTAAATGGGCAGGGGTGATTGGAGTAGGCACAGGTATCTGTCTGCAGTAGAGGGTCACGTGCTGAGCAAGGCAGGTGGCTGATAGCTGCCCCTGAGTGTCTGGGAGGAAAGCGTGTCCCTGTTCCCTAGAGTGTGTAGGTGGGTGGGTTTTGCAGCCGAACTATGGGCACCCAGTGCTGTTGGCTGTAAGGACTGGGAGGCACCGCTTATTCTTGGATCCCTGTCATGGGTGGCTAGGTAGAGTGGGTACAGCCACCAGTCTTCAGGCCCCTGATGTGGGTAGGTGAGGACTGTGCTTAATGGGCAGAGTGACATCAAATATCATGAACCTACCACTCCACCATATAGCGGATATAGTGAAGTTAGGTTTCAGGTATATACCTTGTTGTACTGTGCTAATGAGGGCCTACTCTGTTGAAATGAGCCCACACAGGTCTATGCAGGGGTGAAAGGCATTCAAAGTCCATGGACCCCTTATGCCTGTGCCTAGGCAAAGGAGCTGTGCCTACCCTAAGTTCCCGGCTTATGGGCACTGGCAGATTATTTTTTCCTGTTTGTCATTTATTTCCTCTCCAAGGCCAGCAGAATGGCTCCGGGTGCATGATGGATTCTTACTTACAGCCTAGGGGGACACAGCAATGGCTGAAGCCAGCCTGGGAAGTGGTGCAGAGTGGGGAGGGGGCAGACAAAGGAGAGAGAGGTTTTTCTCAAAGGGGGTATTTTTTGATCCACGTGGTAGGTTAGATGCATGTACTTATCTTTTGCCAGTTGAGTGCTGCTTTTCACTGGTTCCGGAGGCTTGAGTAGACTCTGCTGCTCGGTCTCTCCCGATGTGGAAAACATGTTCTGAGCGCCACTGCTTGCCTCACAACCTGTGTGGGCTGCAGGGTACTGGTTCCAGCCAGGTCAGGTCTGACAACTCCTCACTGCTTCTAAACCATCTCTTCCTCCCCCTGCTGCTCAGTCTGATTCCTCAACTTTGCCTTTGATATTCAGGGCTCCCAGATTGTTGTATATAATCAATTCACTTGTTTTTTCAGGTCTTGTTGTAAGAGGGACCACAGGAAGTATCTGACTACTCCGCCATCTTGGCCCTGCCTCTGTGCATCATTTCTTGCTGTGCAATTCTGGTAAGCAAGTACCAGAGATGGTCCAAATGACAAAGAAGCTGTTCCCTAAGCAGAAGAGTAGACCTGCATTACAGAAAATATCAAGGTGGAGTCAGGAAAGAGAAAATGCAAGAAAGTACAAGAAACTTACTGGGAAATAATAAAACAGCTGACAAAGCCCACAGGAAAAGGCACAGTGATCCAATTAGTCAAGAGAAGAACAAAACGACTTAGCAGGTACAACTGTCAGAATGATCAACCCCAATTCCGATCAGACACAGTGACCTCCATTAGTCAGATAATGGAGGGGCAAACAGATGGTATGCCTTTATTTCCTGGCCAATTACACAGCCTTATTTTCCTCTGTGTTCTATAGAAGTGACCTAAAAGCTTTGGAGTTCAACCTAAGGTGGAAATCACTACAGAAGCCTCCCATCACACACTCTACATTTTGGCTTCTGTAGTTTTGTGATTCAAAAATCACACATAGAACTTGTCATTCTGGTTGTTTGTTTGTTTTTGGCTAAATTTTTTATTTTAAGTTAAAATTCTATGTGTGGTTGGATGTCTCATGAAGACAAGGGGAAATAGGGACAGGGTAGTTCCCCACAGGAAGCCAGAATGTTCTTTCCTGAAGAAAGAGAAAAGATTGCAAAAACTACATCTGTTCTCCACAGAAACTAAGGAAGAAGCAGTCATGAATTTGACAAATTTTACTAATGCTTACTAAGCACCAGCTTAATATTGAGGTACTGAGTTAATGAGATAAACCCAGCATAGTCTGCCTTCCAGCATCTCACACCCTGTCTGGTAGGTGCTTAAAGGCTTGGCTTCCCGTAACCATGACAGCACAAGAAACAACATGAGTTATGGCTGGGATTAATTTACTGAGAAGCCAGACTAGGCCCAGACCTCTTTTCCCACACTGTTATGCATACTATCAGCTAAAAAACATTTTTAAACCCTCCTTGCAATAAATTCTCCCCCAGATTTGCCTAAGACATTGCCCCAGCAAGCAGGTGTGGTACACAGGACCAGGCTTAGGCTGAGCTGTCAAATGAGCTGAGTTATAGAAAGCCCTCATTCTCTCTGGCACAATCCCCATTCCCTTGGGCACACATTTCAGGCCTGCTTTCTCAGTGCCCAGGCTTGCCAATGAGGCACCACCTCCACCAGGAAGCCCTCTTAGAATCCACTCATGCCCACCCTCTTCTTAGCCCCACCACCACTACATGGGGCTTCTGCCAGTCCCTTTCTCCCCATCGCTCTCCCGCCATCCTTTCCTTTCCTAACACCTACTGATTACCTATGATATACTATGTTTATAGATCGAATCTTGATATTATCGAGAGGTCTATTCACCTCAAAGGAATCCCTGGGTAGCACAAACGGTTAAGCACTCCACTACTAGCTGGAAGATTAGTAGGTCAAATGCACCTAGAGGTGCCTTGGAAAAGAGGCCTGGTGATCTGCTTCCAAAAGGTCACAGCCTTGAAAACCCTATGAAGCAGTTCTACTGTGCACACATGGGGTCACCATGAGTCAGAACCAACTTGACAACAACTAACAACAATATTCACACCAAATTAATCTACAGGTTCAATACAATCCCAATCAAATTCTCAGCAAGCTTTTTGGAGAGCTGATTATAAATTTTATATACAAATACAAAAGATCTTTACAAGCCAAAATTATCTTAAAAAATAAAAATAGTTGCAGGACCCTCAGTAACTGATATTAAGTCTTTTTATAAAGGTAATCATAACATTGAAGTTTTGTATAAAAATAAGTTAAAAGATCAATGGAACAGATTAGAGGGTCTAGAAATGGACCTGCACATTCATGGTCAGTTGATTTCCAACAAAAATGCCGAGGTAATTCAATGAAAAATGGAAATTATTTTCCTGAAATGTATTGGAACAACTAGAAATTCATAAGGAAAAAAGTAAACTTGAACCACTACTTGCCCCAGTGACTATGGTAGACTGAAAAAATGATCTCTCAAAGATGTATTCACTTCCTAATCCCCAGAACCTGTGAATATTACATTTTATAGCAAAAGAATGAATATTACCTTATGGAGCAGAAGATGTGAGTATGTTAATACTCTTGAGAGGAGAAGCTTATACTGGATTATCTCTATAGCGTCTTATATTATTTATATATATTTTAGATTGGTACTAAATGGAATCATATATATCCTTATAAGTTAGAGGAAGAGGGGTTTGGGAGACAGACACGTGAAAAAGATGCTTTATTTAATGTTTATTTTAGGTTATGTGAAGACAGGCAGAGATTAGAGTGATATGGCTACAAGCCAAGGAATGCCAAAGAATAGCAACAGCCCCAGAAGCTGGAAAAGGCAAGGAATGGATTCTCCCCTAGAGCCTTTAGAGGGAGTGCAGCCCTGCTGACCGCTTGATTTCAGATTTCTGGCCTCCATAACTGTGAGAAAATAAATTTTTGTTGTTTTAAGCCACTATTTTGTGGTAATTTGCTACAGCAACAACAGGAAACTTATAGTGACAAAAGGTAATTCAAAGTGGATTATAGGCCTAAACCTGTTAAAAAAAACCCGTTGCTGTCGAGTCAATTCCAACTCATAGCAACCCTATGGGACAGAGTAGAACTGCCCCATAGGGTTTCTAAGGAGCACCTGGTGGATTTGAACTGCCGACCTCTTGGTTAGCAGCCAGGCTCTTAACCACTGCACTGCAACAGCTCTTTAAACTTTAAAATAATAAAGCTTCTAAAAGAAGACAAAGAAGAATGTCTTTGTGAAGTTCAGTTAGGCAAAGTTTTCTTAGCACTAACTGAGCCCTGGTGGAGCAGTGGTTAAGAGTTCGGCTACTAACCAAATGTTGGCAATTCGAATCCACCAGCTACTGCTTGGAAACCCAGTGGAGCAGTCTACGCTGTCGTATAAGGTCACTATGAGTTGGAAGCAACTCAACGGCAATGGAAGCGACTTGACAGCAATGGGTTTTTTTGTTTGTTTGTTTTTTGTAACTGTAAAGGAGGAAAAAAGGTAAATTGATCTTAATCAAAATTAAAACTTCTGCTCTTCACAATACACAATCAAGAAATGAATATGCAACTCACAGACTGGGAAAATTATTTGCTGTATGTATATCTTACAAAACACTCTTATCCAGAATATAAATATATTTTTTAAACTACAAATAAACAATAAAGATCTGACAAACACCATTTTAAAAAATGATCACAATTCTTGAATGCACATATCACAAAAGAATATATATGATGGTCAATCTGAAAAGATGCTCAACATCATTAGTCTTTACAGAAATGCAAAATAAAACCATAATGAGATACCACTTTTAACATGCACTTGAATGGTTACAATTAAAAAGACTAGTAATATCAAGCTAATATTGGTGACGATGTAGAGCAACTGGAACTCTTATACATTGCTTGTTAGAGGCTGTCATGGATTGAATTGTGTCCCCCAAAAGTATCTGTCAACTTGGCTAGGCCACGATTCCCAGTATTGTATTGTGTGATTGTCCACCCTTTTGTCATTTGGTGTGATTTTCTTATGTGTTGTAAATCCTATCACTATGATGTTGATGAGCTGGATTAATGGCAGTTATGTTGATGAGACCTACAAGATTGGATTGTGTCTTGGGCCAATCTCTTTTGAGATATAAAAGAGAGAAACAAGCAGAGAGACAGGGGGACCTCATACCACCAAGTGCTGGGAGCAAAGTGCGTCCTTTGGACCGGAGGTTGCTGGGCTGAGAAGCTCCCAGACCAAGGGAAGATTAATGACAAGGACCTTCCTCCAGAGCTGACAGAGAGAGAAAGACTTGCCCTGGAGCTGATGTCCTGAATTTGGACTTGTAACCTATTAGACTGTGAGAAAATAAATTTCTCTTTGTTAAAGCTGTCCACTTGTGGTATTTCTGCTACAGCAGCACTAGATGACTAAGACAGGGTAAATGCTATGATCACTTTAGAAAACTGTTTGCAGTTTCTTAAAAAGTTGAACACTACATATGTGACCCAGCAATTCTATTCTTAGTCATTTTCAAGAAAGAGACATTTGTACAAAAATATTCAAAGTAGCTTTGCTCATAATTCCCAAAAATCAAACAACCCTAGTGGCCATAAACAGGAGAATGGATAAACAAAATATGGAATACTTGTTGTTGTTGTTAAGTGCTGTCGAATTGGTTCTGACTCATAACGACCCTATGTAAAACAGAAAGAAACACTGCCCGGTCCTGCATCTACTCAGCAATAAAAAGGAACAAACTACTGATATATACACAGACAAGGATGAATCTCAAAAACATATTAAGCGAAAAAGCCAGACACAAAATTATACATGCTGTGTGAATTTATTTTTATGAAATTCAATCAACAAAATTAATCTATGGTGACAGAAGTCAGAAAGCAGTTGCCTTGGTGATGGGGTATTAACTAGGAAGATGCATGGGGGAACTTTCTGTAGCAATGAAAATATTCCATATCTTGTTTTGGGTGGTGATTACACTTTTCCAAAACTTATCTAACTGAATACCTGGATCTATGCATTTACGTTGAATGTTAATTGTAACACACACCTGTACCTTTACCCATTGCCATGTAGTTGATTCTGACTCATAGCGACCCTATAGGACAGGGTAGAACCGCCACATAGGGTTTCCAAGGAGTGCCTGGTGGATTTGAACTGCCAACCTTTTGGTTAGTAGCCAAGCGCTTAACCACTGCACCACCAGGGTTTCCAATAGAACTGACCAAAACAACCCGAACACAAAAGAATACATACTGTATGATCCCATTTGTATAAAGTTCTAAACCAGAGATTTATTTGTGGTGATAGTAATGGCTGCCTTGGGGGTGTGCTGGGGACTCACTGGAAAAGGACACGGGATAACTTTCTGGGGCTATAACAATGTTATGTATCTTGATTGGAGGAATGGTTACACAATTTTATAGGTCAAACTTATTGACCCTTATACTGAAAATCTGCTCATTTTGTTACACGTTAATTTTATTATAATGGAGTAAAAGAGATTGGGGTAAGGGGATTGGGAGTGGGCCAGGAGAAGCATATCTTTCTCACTTTCAAATGTGAGCAAGAAAGCATACAGTCCCCATTTCTACTGATGTCCATTATACAACTCATATGAGCAGCCTTAGGGCAAAGCCAACCTGTGGAAGAAGACCATGAGAAGGAAAGAATCTGGGTCTGGACGACAATATGGATTTCCGGCATCCGCTACCAAGAAGCCTACCCTATATCCAGACTTACTCATATGCGAGTCAATAAATTCCCTAGTTGTTGGAAGCGGGCATTTACCTTTTGCTTTGGTTGTCCAGCCTGGAACTTCCTTCCTATGCTGGGATTTCACCACCTTATGAGGCAGAGCCCATGTCTCGCTAGAGAAGCAAAAAATGTCAGCTATTCACTTTCTCATTCTCCCTTGAAGCTAAGGTGTGACATATGACCTAGGCTATGCCGATCAGATGCATACACATACACACACACATGAATCAGAAGCTAATGAAATGAGGAAGTGAAGGCCATACATATTCTATTCTACCTAGTGTGGCCAGTGACCACTAAGTTCAGTTTTCAGAAATAGCAGTGTCAGTGATTCTAGTAGTAGCATCCAATGTCAAGAGTAGGTGGTACCTGTGATGCAGCTGTGGTACCGCATGGCAGCAGCAGTTACATAGCCACCAGACTGGTTTTGTAGAAAGGTTTTGGTGTTATTCCTAGATATCATGCTTCCAGACTTTAGTTTCCAGCAACCTCCACATCCACTAAGATTCTATTAACCACCTACTAGTAATATCCTTTTAATAAATGCTTTTTCTGTTTCAGCTTGTCTGAGTTGGCTTCAATTGCTTGACACTAAAACCCCAATTGAAATTTTGTCGAGAATCTCTTAAGTAGAGTTCTCTGTTCATTGCAGCTCAAAGTATCCTAAATGATAAAGCCCAGTCTTAGGCTCTATCAGTTATTTATTGCCATAATAATGCTCTGCAATCAACAGCTCAGTGGCTGAAAACATTTATTTTTGCTCACTTGTCTGCGGATTGCCTGGAATCAGCTAGGCTGTATTCAGACAAACGTGACTGCAAAATGTAGTTTGGGTCTAGCTCAACTCCACGCATCTCTCCTCCTTAGACTACCCAGAGCTTTTCTTCTCATGAAGATGACAGAGTGCAAGAGAGCAAGCCCAACTGGGCAAATATAATTTAAGCCTTCTCAAGTCAGATCCATGAATATCCCATTGGCCAAGTCACAGAATCAAGCCCAACATCAGTGAAGTGGAAATATACTCTGCCTCTAGTGAGCGGGAGCCCTGGTGGCACAGTGGTTAGGAGCTCGGCTGTTAACCAAAATGTCGGCAGTTAGACTCCATGAGCTGCTCGTTGGAAACCCTATGGAGCGGTTCTACTCTGTCCTACAGAGTTGCTATGAGTCGGAATCGAATTGAAAGCAATGGGTTCTACTGAGAGGAACTGCAAAGCCACATGGCAAAGGGTGTGAATACAGGGAGGGGTGAAGAATTGAGAATAATGAAATCTACCACATCAACCTATACCCCACTCTCATTCCCTGCAAAAGCCAAAGTATTAGTTAACGGCTGGTGATAGTATACTATCTTGTTTTATAGATATTGATGTCTTGTCAGAAGATGTCTTGGGCACACTGCCTTCAGATAAAGAATTATTTCTACATGATCAGGTGATGACAGAATTGTAAAACTATTGGGCTGTTAGGGATCTTAAAGACCCTCTAATAAACTCTCTACTAGATTGATAAGGTAAACTAAAGCACAAAGAGGTAAGTGACTTAGTCAATGTCATACAGCTGAAGAATGACTAGAACTCACTTCTCTTGACTCCCAAGTAAATGCCTCTGACCCTTTGTTATTTTGTTGTTTTTGTTGTTGTTAGATGCCGTCAAATGGGTTCCAACTCTCGGTGACCGTATGTACAACAGAACAAAACACTGCCTGGTCCTGCACCATCCTCAATATCTTTGTTATGCTTGAGTCTACCTTATATTGAGGCAGAAAGTTGCTGTATTCCTCAAATCATTGACTACTTCTCCTCCGTATCACACTAGATACAGCGTTGGATATGTGTTTGGATACCTCTATCCATCCACCCACACTCCACCACTCAAAGGGCTGTTGTTTCAGGCTAGAAATCTCATAGATGTCAGAACAACTGAGGCCTTTAAAGGAAGATGGCAAGCTACAGGCAGGTGAGCCTCTTAAGCAATACAAGGTTTCTGTCCCCTATTAACAATGGCTTTGGAAGTTACATCTTGTTGTAATAAACATCCTTATGTAAGAAAGAGAATTTTAAAATCTTTACAATTTTTCACAGGGCAGTAGCAACAGCTTCTGTTTTTCACCTCCTAGTTAAAGACAAACAGGGTCAATCTTAGGAAAAATTGTTAAGTGTGAGAAATTTGGGACCTTTAAAAAAATCCCCAGCCTTACATTTCTAAAATCTTTTTCTGCATATCTACTTTAGGAATGAAAAGTCTTCCCTTTAGCTCCTTTTCTTCTTGGTCTAACCAGGAAAACAATCTGATCCCAGTCCTGTTTTTGGGTTAATTAATTAAAGTTACTTCAGCATTTAAATTTTAAATAACATCAGTAGTCACTAAAAGGAGTCCTCGCTGCACAGTGGTTAAGCACTCGGCTGCTAAACGAAAGGTAGGCAGTTGGAACCAGCTACTCTGCAGGAGATAGATGCGGTAGTCAGCTTCCGTAAAGATTACAGCCTTGGAAACCGTAATGGTGCAGTTCTACTCTGTGCTATAGTGTCGCTATGAGTCATGATCGACTGGACAACAATGGGTTTGGTTTTGGGTTTGACAGTCACTGAGTAAAAGCTTTGTCATCTATTAGCAGGATACCATGCACTAAGAAGCAAGTAAGAGATTTCTTTTTAGGTGGAGGGGAGGGACCTTCAAAATCCCTTGTCTCTGGCCACTCTACAGATGACGCTGCTGTTCCTAAAGGAAGGAGCTTGAAGATTCTGGAGACTATGGAAATAGTCTTTCATCAACCAGCATATATTGCGCACACAGTGTTCCAGGCTCTGTGCTGGGCACTGGCAGCACTAAATGTGGCACAGTCCCCAGTCTCATGCAACTTACATTCTCGTAAATGGTGTCGCCAAAAATAGGCAAATAAATATACAAATACACAAGATACAGTAGAAGTTCTCTTTACTGACTTTCTCTTAACTGACTTGTAGCATTAACCTAAGTTTTCCACTTCTGCTGCATAACATACTAATCAAAAGCCAAATAGCCTTTGTTATAGATTGAATTGTATCCCCCTAAAATATGTGCTGGCATCCCAACCCTTGTACCTGTGGATGTGATCCCTTTAGGGAATAGGGCTTTCTTTGTTGTATTAATGAGGCCACACCAGTATAGAGTGTGTCCTAAACCTAATCACCTCTGAGTCATAAGGAGCAGCATAGACACAAAGACAGGGAGCACAAACAGGGGAAAATATCTGCCATGTGAAGATAACCAAGGAGCTGAGGAACACCAGGGCTACAGAAGCTGAGACAAGGATCTTCTCCGGAGTCGACAGACAGAGATCCTGCTGTTAGAGCCAGTGCCCTGAATTCTGAACTGTGAGAAAATAAATTTCTGTTCTTTAAGGCCACTTGCTTATGGTATTTGTGGTACAACAGCACTAGGTAACCAAGGTACCCCTGAATTGAAGCTACTCTCTCATACACCAGCATACTTCTATTCCTATCTATATGTCTAACAAGAGTTAAACTATTCCCAAAGTTGATTGTGCCAGTTATTATAATTACATAATTCAATTAAACGTTACAGAGGCCAATGATATATAAGTTATTTCTCAGAACGCTAAATTGAATTCTTCAGAAAGACTTGATAAAGGAGTTACTTTAAAAGTCTTTAAAAGTCTGGTGGTTCTTCAAAAAGTTAAACAAAGAATTATTGTATGATCCAGCAATTCCACTCCTAGGTATATTATATACCCAAAAGAATTAAAAGTAGGAATGAGAACACATAATTGTACACCAACATTCATTGCAGC
>NW_004444046.1:7514038-7515100 GCF_000243295.1 Trichechus manatus latirostris | reverse complement strand
CAGCTGAAACCTTAATATATTTTTGTTTCCCCGTCTATTCCCAGGTTCCTGAAGT
This sequence comes from Trichechus manatus latirostris, assembly GCF_000243295.1. Lineage (NCBI taxonomy): Eukaryota > Metazoa > Chordata > Mammalia > Sirenia > Trichechidae > Trichechus > Trichechus manatus. Next base: position 7,515,045 of record NW_004444046.1, on the reverse strand, counting down.
CTTAATTAGAGAAAAACTGCTTTTCCACTATGGGCTGCAGTTTGGCTACAACACAAAAATTTCCAGAGGAGAGTCCTTTACAATTTATAAAGTACTTTCATTCATATATTGGGGGTGATGAATTAACTCCCACTACGCTCAGGTGTTATGAGAAATACTAGCTTCTTTATTTTGTCTATAACCTGCTTGTTCTAACGAGCAGGATGGGGAAGCCTAAATGTTCACTCTGTTTAATTCTTAGTCCAGTTGTTCTCAACTCTAGCAAATATTAAAATCACAAGGAAACCTGTTAGAAAGTACTGTCACCTGGGTCCCCACGCCAGATCAATTGACTGTGCATCTGTTCGATACCTCCTCCCCTACCGCCACTTCCCAGAGCAGAGCCTGAGACAAAGTCTTGTGTGGAGGTGGTTATCTGTAAGCAAGGAAGACTCAATACAAGATCCCCCTTCTGCCCTCGAAGCCCCTGTGTCTGCACTCACCTGGCCCCACTGGTTCTCTTCTCTTCCTCACTTTCTTTCTACAATCCTCTTAGCCAAAGAGGGGTGAGTTGTTTTTTTTTTTTTTTCTCTCTCTAACATGTCCTAGTTCTGCTATAGAGCTCCAAGACTCATGGCCTAGTTGTCATAGACAGAGGGCTATTTTCTAAACTATAAGATAGTTCTTATGATCTGAAAACTTCATACTTTGCTGATCTTATGCTAGTAGGAGGCAAGGGAAGGAAGTTAGGGTGGGGCATGGGTAAGGAACATAGAATATGCCTTCATGTCTTTGTCTTGCTGCATAAACCTATTTTTTTTAAATAATATTTTATTATGTTTAAGATGAAAGTTCACACAGCAAATTAGGTTTCCATTAAACAATTTCTACACAAATTATTCAGTGATATTGGTTACATTTTCCATAATGTGTCATCATTCTCATTCATTTTGTTCTGGTTGTACCATTTCCAATAATCTAGTTTCCCTGCCCATCTTCCCTGCCTTCTCATCTTTGCTTTAGAGTAA
>NW_004444046.1:7509952-7512265 GCF_000243295.1 Trichechus manatus latirostris | reverse complement strand
AAGTGTGATCATACAATATTTGTCCTTTTGTGATTGACTTATTTCACTCAGCAGAATGTCCTCCAGATTCATCCACTTTATAAGATGTTTCAAAGACTCATGATTATTCTTTATGGCTGTGTAGTATTCCATTGTATGTATGTACCACATTTTGTTTATCTATTTATCCATTGATGGGCGCTTAGGTTGTTTCCATTTTTTAGCTATTGTGAATAGTACTGTAATGAACACAGGTGTGCATATATCTGTTCTTGTCACTGTTTTTAGATCTCTAGGGTATATACCGAGGAGTGGGATTGCTGGATCATAAGACAGCTCTTTTTCTAGTTTTTTGACGAAGCGCCATACTACTTTCCATAGTGATTGTACTATTTTACAATCCCACCAGCAATGTATAAGAGTTCCAATCTCCCCACATCTTATGTATCATTTATTGCTTTCTGTTTTCTTTTTATTAGTGCCATTTTAACAGGGATGAGATAGTGTCTTTATCGTAGTCTTGATTTGCACGTCTAACAGTTAATGATCGCAAACATCTTTTCATGTGTTTGTTGGCTGCTGGACTGTCCTCTTTGGTGAAATTGCATAAACCTATTTTGAATGTCAGAGTCTCAATATCAATTCCCTCTCTCTCTTTGCAAACCTTCTGAAACAAACTCTTATCTCCTCTTCCAACTCCTGCACCACTCTCACCAAGGCAGTAGATGCCTTGGTCAGGCCAGAGGGGTGGGGATTAGTTAACACACTCAGAAGGGCAAAGGAGAAGAGCACAAGGATGTTTTCTAAAAGATCCTGACCACCATCCCACACCACGTGGAAACTAGCAATTTATATTGTTCTGAGAACCTTAGCCTTGCATTTCCCAGCCAGCTGGCAGGTTTGATATTGCATTATCACAACGCAGCAGAATACAGTGCGTATCACAAGGTGCAAATGAGTCAGGGTGCCAAAGTAATGGTAACTAGCAACAATGATCACCTTGCCTTGGAGGGAAGAGCATTGCCTCAGTCCCCACAGACCAGGTGCTAGCCCTAGCTCCTTGTCTGAGCTGGGTAAGTCATTTCTCTGGCGTCTGGCTTTGGGCCCCTGAAGTCTGTGGGGCTCGGCATCTGGTCACTCTCAAGCAGCACATCTGCAGCTGAGACTGAGATGTTGGGCATAGTGAGGGGCATCAGGATGGTGTCCTGAGCCCTTAAATTACAGCTGGAGTGCCAGGAGCAGGAAGTGGGGCAGGGGGGAGCGAATGTGCTCCTTGTCATCCTGCATCTGCAGACTGGTCGGCAGGGGCAGCCTCCAGAAGATGTTCAGCAGCCCCTCCAAGATGAGCTAGTCTTCCTCTTTTCAGTGTTGCAACTGCAAATTCTGGCCTTGTTAGTACAAATTGTAGGTCTTCAGATGCAGGGGCAGATTTCCCAGTAAGCAAGGTAAGCACGAGCTTACTTGTGCTTACTTACTAATTGTAGTGAACAATTTCACAACCCCATATGAAATTGTTCACTACAGATTAGTAGGTAAACACAAGTAAGCCTGTGCTTACCTTGCTTACTGGGTAATCCGTCCATGGGAAGGATTATAAATTTGAAAAGAGGCTTTGATTCTGTAGAAAGGTGCTGTGGGGTTGGGAGAGAGCCAAGTGTCAGCCATACCTATAAGCAGAATCTTTGATGTGGTGAAAAAATGTGAAATTGTTCACTACAGAGGATCTGGTAAACGAGGTAAGCCAATCAACACCATGTGCTTACCTTGCCTGTTGGATAATCCACCCCTGTTCAGATGTAGGAGAAGTCCATTCTTGGAAATGTGTTTATCTTGTCTGCAAGAGACTAGGGAAGTTTGACACTGTAGTCCATTCCTCCTTTCTCATTTCATCAGACGGAGAGGCTGTAAACCTGACATAGTGTGTTCACACCCCTGCCCTCAGGGAGCACACATCTAAGTGCCCAGATTCCGGACACCTGCTTGCTAGGCTGGCTGTAGTTTGTGCACACTGCAGGGAGAGTGGAGTTGCAAAGTAGGGGCATGGCGCAGGCGCTAACGTTTAGGAACAGGACCATTAAGAAACCAGGGACACGTTAGGAAGTCACAGAGCCAAGATTGGAGCCCAGGCAGTCTGAGCACCCCTGGCTATTTGCAGCCTCCCCACCCCCACACTGCCAGGCTACTGCGGCACGGGGCCAGGTGTCACCCGTGGGCAGGCATCAAAGGATGCTTTTCCAGATGTAGCCAGCATCTCCAGACCCAAGTGGCCTCAGGTCCTGGTCAGATCTGTGGTGTATTCCTGTAACAGGCTTCTGAGGTGAGATAAATGTGTGG
>NW_004444046.1:7500679-7509151 GCF_000243295.1 Trichechus manatus latirostris | reverse complement strand
TTGGAAGAAAATGCCCCCTTTCTCTGTCCATGGACTCTAATTGCTAATGCATATCATTGCTGAGGACTTTGCAAAAGTTTAAGTTCGAGGGACTGTGTGAACAAAGTGCAGTTTACAGAACTGACTGTACCGGTGACTAGCAAAACTCCTGCGTTTTTTATGGTTTTAAAAAGTATGTATATTTTATAATATTAGCAGTAGCTACTATCGATTGAGTGCTTTTTGCTAATTGCTTTGTATTTGTGATCTCATTAATCCTTGGCAGCGCATGTAGCTGGCTGAGTGAGGGCAGGGACTGTGTCTGCTTTTGCTCACCATTACTCCTCTGGGTCCTAGCATATGGCTTGCACATCACATAGCAGGTGTTCACTAAATACGTGATAAATGAATGAGTAACCTTCACAACCACTTTATGTGGTAGGTACCACTAATACACGGAAGCAAGGTTCTAAACTACTGAACGCCTTGTTTGGTATACTGGCTGTGACTAATTCCAGTGCACTTTCAGACAGACATCTGCTGAAAACTGCACGGACAGAAATGCTCTTCACGCACTGTTTGCTTATCCTCAGCCCTCAGGACTCTTAACCACTGCCAGACTCTTCCTGCCACCTCACCCTTTGAAATATCTTAAATTATTTGGATGAAAAGCTTTAACGCAGACAAGCCAGACCTTCAAAAGTTAGCGGACAGAATAACACACATATGAACTACAATGAGAACCAAGGTTTGGAATGTCAAGTTTCTCTTTTTCTTTCCGCCACTGAGCATGGGGTGAGGGTAAACCAGATCTTCAAAATGTGTTTGGGTTTTAGATCTGTGGCATTTCTGCATAGGCAATAAGGAACCACAAGAAGGACTGGCATTGTACCTAATCCTTGGCCACAGGCATGTCATGGGTGAAGTCTGTAGGAAAGAATTTAGCAGATGGACTCAGCATTTTACTGTTCATGATAAAATAATTGAAAAGAAAATTGTCATTCTATGCTCGTGGGTGGTCCAAATACTAATCCAGTCATGTCTGACAGAGAAAATAAAATGTGTGCCATTTTAGTTTATGTTATTTCTCAACTATATAAAACTTCTGTAACCATGAATGCAAAGTTGTTTAAAAGAAACCAACACAACTTTTATCATATTAGTACAATGACCTATGTTTTGACTAACTGTATATTATATAGTAAGGGATTGTGAACCTGAAGGAACTTTGGAGACCCCTTCATTTTATAGATGAGGAGACTTGAGACTCTGTTATGGATTAAATATGTGCTGGAATCCTAACCCCTGTACCTGAGGATGTAATCTTGTTTGGAAATAGGGTTTTCTTTGTTAAGTCAGTGAGGCTATGTTGGGGTATGGTGTGTCATAAACTTAATCACTTCTGAGTTATAAAAAGAGCAAATTATGCACAGATGTACACACTCAGGGGAAGACAGATGCCTTGTGAATATCTTCTATAAGCCAAGGGACCAAGGAATGCCGGGGACTACCTACAGGAAAGGAATCGACAAGTCTAGACCTTGATTTGGACTTTTAGCCTCCAGAACTGTTAGAAAATAAGTTTCTGTTCTTTAAAGCCACGCACTTGTGGTATTGCTATTACAGCAGTACTGAGAAATGAGGATAGATCCCAAGAGAAATAACTTACCCGTGCTCACACAAGGAGCTAGGGTTAGCACTGAGTCTGTGGACACCTATGCAAGGTGACCAGTGTTGTCAGTTACCATCGAGTTGGCCCCCTGACTCATTTGCACCTTGTCATACACACTGTATTCTGCTGCATTGTGATAATGCAATATCGAATCAGCCAGCCGGCTAGGAAATGCAAGGCTAAGGTTCTCAGAGAAATATAAGCTGTGCAAAAGCCATGGTGTTTTAATTATCTGTTGAGGAACTGCAGTTTGCATACTCTGTGGAGAGTAAATCTGGTTCTCTCAATAGATTGGAAATTTTTCCTTTGAGAATGGATGAAGAAGACTCTTGTTTGATTTGCAAGTAATTATGAAAACTATGACTACCATTAGATGACCAGAAAAGTCAGCTTTATTTGTAGATCACATTTAGAAAAAGCTATATATTTGTAAAGAAATGAAATCAATATAACTAAAGTTACACCTTTAGTTTCAAGTCTACATGAAAAGCTAGAAAACTGCTGTGTTTATTGGATTGCTGCCACCAAGTCTTAACCTTTGTTAAATTTGCAGCGTAAACACATGGAGTTCCCTCAGTTTGCTCACATTACAAGTTCACCTGATTTTAAGACTGGATTCACTGATTCTTTAGTGACTTACTCATGCAACTGTCCTTGTATATAGCCAAGTTTTCTTTGAAATTTTCAACAATAAAATTAGTAGTTTCAAATAAAGTTTAACGCCCCAATTGTGAACATTTTTTCTTGATTGCATATTTACACATGTATACATGTATGCATAGACATGCAGAGGAATAAGCTGAGAGTGCTAGAAAGGAAGGAGAATTACAGATATTGAGTGCGGATAAAGTCCCAGGAACTTTGCTAAGTGTTATCCTGTTTCATCCTCATAACAACCTTAGTTATCTAGTGCTGTTATAACAAAAATACCACAAGTTGATGGTTTTAACAAACAGAAATTTATTCTTTCACAGTTTAGGAGGCTAGAAGTCTGAATTCAGGGCATCAGGTCTAGGGGAAGGCTTTCTTTCTCTGTTGGCTCCAGGGGAATGTTCTTGTCTCTCTTCAGCTTCTGCTTCTTGGCTCCTTAGCGATCTTCATGTGGCATGGTATCTATCTTCCCCCACCAACCCTTGCTTCTCTGTCCTAATCTGCTCTTTTTATATCTTAAAGGTGATTGGCTTAAAACACACCCTAAACTGATATGGCCTTGTAACATAACAAAGAAAACCCATTCCCAAACAGAATTATAATCACAGGTATAGGAGTTACAATTTACAACACGTATTTTGGGGGGACACAATTCAGTCCATAACACAACTCTATAAGGTAATATAATTACCCCCATTTTATAGATGAACAAAGAAGCCCTGGTGGCACAGTGGTTGAGCACTCAGCTGCTAACCAGATGGTCAGCAGTTCGAACCTACCAGCTGCTCTGCCGAAGAAAGATGTGGCAGTCTGTTTCTGTAAAGATTTACAACCTTGGAAACTCTATGGGGGCTGTTCTACTCTGTTCTAAAGGGTTGCTATGAGTCTGAATCCACTCAATGGCAATGGGTTTATAGATGAACAAACTAAGGGTCAGGGAAGTTAGGTGACTTGTACAAGGATACAAAGCTACTAAAAGATAAAGTCCAGTTTTCAACACAGAACAGACTGATTCCAAAGCCCAAACTCTTCCCAGTACATAAAGCCCAGTCTCTGTTTCCTCAAGAGAAAATAAATCTGAATTTCCTTGGGTGTCTGTGTAACATATTCACAGGAGAAGCATATTCAACATAAGTATCATTTTCCTAAAACAGATTACAGGCTCCCCCTTGGCTGGTGAAAACTTGCAGAAGATAGAGTGAGCAAGGATTGTAGGGGGTATGAGTTAACGAAAGCTGAGAAACATTAAGTCTGTAGACCAGCAAGCATGAACAACAAATATGGACTCAGCCTCTGAAGTCTGTCTCTCTGAGAAAGTTTTATGACAAGGAAACTATCTCTGACACTGTAGATGGAGAGGAAAAGGGACAAGGTGACCCTTCCTCACAGATTTCCATCAAGAATCCTTTACATTAGTCATTGTTTTTAGAAAATGATAGTCCGAGGCTAATGTCTGGGCAGCAGAGAAGGTCAGCGCTGCCATCTCAAAATCTCTGACCCAGCAAAGGAGGATGACTTCAAGCCTACCAAGGACTGGTTTACCCTGGCTAGACAACTGCCATGTTTGCTACGGCATCAATAGCAGTCGCTGTGGAAATCCACTTCTCAGAAGAAAGGGCTTCTGGAGCAGAAGAGCAGGCATGCAGTGCAAACGTTGTCTCTCCTTTCAGAGGTGTGACAAGGAAAATAGCACATACCCATCCCCCTCCTCCAACACCCAGAAGTGAGATTCAAGAGAGAACAGCCCCAGGCTGTAATGTGCTGCTGCAAGAGATACACACTTCTGTGTGTGTAAGGTCAACAACATATAGTCGCTGTGAGTCGGAATCAACTTGATGGTAATGGGTTTGGTTTTTTGTTTTTTTTTTTTGGTTTATGTGGAAAGGTAAGAGGGGTGGTGGTGGGGAAAGCCACATCACGTGAATTATTCTTGGAATATTTCTAAGTATTGCTTAATTCTAAATATTGCTAAGTATTCTTGGAATAACCACAGCCTTCCACCTGCCACCCTGTGCCTCTGGTCTCAAGCACTGGCCAAGGTCTGCAGAAGAAGCTACCAAATATGATAATGTAAGAAGCATGATGGGATGGGAAGCGCGATTGAGACTTCCTCTCTGGGTTTCTATTCTTCAGAAATCACTATTTATATCTAGAAGGAGAAACGCCAAAACATTGACAATTTTGATCTCTAGATGGTAGGATTATGAGGGATTATTCCTTTCAATTTTCTAAATTTTCTACAGTAAATGTCATAAAAATATCTGTTCATCTGTATATGATTATCATGCAGATTTAAAGAGCATGATATTTTTATATTGTCTTAAAAAAAAACAACGATATAAAAAATTGCACACACAGTCTGATGTCAGCTCTGTAAACAAGCATGTGTAGAAGGGGGAAGATCATCCAAAAGTCAACTAGGAAGTTAACCTTTGGATCTCTAGGAGAGGGGATTATGGGTGATTTTAGTTTTCTTCTCTTTACTTCTCTGTATTCTTCAGGTTGTCTGTGTATCCTGAGTTCATCCAGGTTCATGAACTTTTAGGTAATAATGAAATCAGATTAGCTTGTCAACTTTCCCCACATATATCAGGACCTTACTCAATTTTCAGGTTTCTCTCATACCCCCTAACGTGTTTTTGGAAAATCCTCAGAGAGTGTAAACAGGCAGTCACTCTTGACCTGGGCTGGCCCCTGCTACAAAGACTGTACTTCCAATTGCTCTCAAATTTCACTTCAGCTATTGTTATTGCTTGTCCCTGGGCAGCTCCTCAGTCTGCCTCTTCCTGCCTGTGGCCCTGGCCTTCTCTGTTTAACCCTTACATGTTGACACAGCTTCCAGCTGCTGTGAAGTAAGAAGACAGATGGCTTCTGGGACATGCACATCTTTTTGCCCCAACAAGTTATAGAGGTTAGAGAGCCTGCCTGCTCGTTTTCTTAATCAAAACCCAAGCCTAGCCAGGCCTGGCCTGGGACAGAGTCCAGTAAACATTAACTTGCTCTTCTGGAACCACCCCAGGCCTTGAGGTTGAATCCAATAGTCCTGTCTTCCTACCCCATCCTCCCTGTCCCCACTCCCAAGTTTGTTAGACATGCCCACAACCATACATGATTGAGTTCTTTACTTGCAAAGTTTTCTCAGCTCTAGAGTAAACTGGAGATGCAACTAGATGTCTACTACAGTAGAAAAGTATGGGATGGGCAGGGGCAAGGAAATGCTGTATAATTCCATTGCCAATCATATCTCATCTCAGGTGGCCCAGCTGTGTCACCTCCACCACATACAAGGAGAATGTTTTACTCTTGTAGCTGAAAAAAGAAGGAAGAAAGAGAGTAAACATCTATTTAAAAGTAAATGAATGTCCTATGCCAGGGTGTGTGGAAGTAATTCATTAACTCTGGTTTACACTTTTGTATTTGAGGGATCTTGATCAAATGTGCAAAGGGCACACAGCTGAGAACAGACCCATGTAACTCTATCTGGGACCTCTCATAAATGATTGTTTTCATTTGGAATGAGATTGTCTTTCTATAGGAAAGAGCAGATCTTCATTAAGTTTGATTCCCTCTTTTAAACTTTGGAATTTACTAAGTTCAAATGACAGATAAAAATGTCCACTTCCTTATTTATTTCCCTAGACAAAGGAAATCCAGCAGCTATGTACAGGGAAATAACATCTATTTAATCCCAGTTGTTAAAAAATCAAAACAATAAAAACCTGACCTTGCAGGGATTTCCTGTTTGGATTATAGTTTGGAGTGTGTGTGTGTTTAAAATCAAGCAAGGACTTTGTTGCAAGGATGAGAAAATTGTTGACAATAATTTGGCTACTGCACATATTTTCTCAATCAGACCAAACCAGCTGCCATTGAGTCAATTCTAACTCACGGAAACCCCATGTGTGTTAGAGTAGATCTGTGCTCCACCGGGTTTTCAATGGCTGGTTTTTTAGAAGCAGATCACTAGGCCTTTCTTCACAGGCACCTGTGGGTGGACTTGAACCTCCAATCTTTTGGTTAGCAGCCAAGTGCATTAACTCTTTGTACCATCCAGGGACTCCCTCTTAACAAGAAATTTAATCTTTGAAATCTCCGATAATAAGTGGGTACCCTTCCTTGGCTCATGTTAACCCAAATCTCTCAAGATTACCATAAACTAGAGGTCTTTGACATCACAGGCATTCATTAGATTTATTGACATCCAGTTCTGCAGGATGTCTCTATTTTGCTGGCAACTTCAGCTAAATGGATTTGTTAGACATTACATGTGGAATGAGCTTGAGCATTGCAGTGAAGTGGACCGTCACCGCAAACCTTCAGATGGTGTTTAACTTCCCTGCAGATAAATTTCTAGTTAGTGTGGACATTTAATAAGGCACCATCCAGATTCGGAGTGGCAATGTGGTCCAGATTCTGCCACACAGAATAGGAATCACAAGAACTGGAATTTACTCAGCCCAAGCTCCTGTACACTCCCCTGCAGGCTATGAGTATATGGAAGGAGGGACCATACTGTCACCACTACCAGCAAACAGGGCATGAGAAAGTGTTTCTGGAGGGCTTGATGGGGCTTGACTAATTTTCTGAACTTCATTTGAAATATGGCATGCAGAAAAGTACAAAACTTTAAGAGTACAGGTAGCTGACATTTTACAAAATGAACACACTTGTGTAACCAGATCAAGAACCCAAACAGTAGCTGCATTCTAAAAGATCCGCCTAATTCTTTATTTGTTGTTGTTGTTAGGTGCCATCAAGTTGTTTCTGACTCATAGTGACCCTATAGGACAGAGTAGAACTGCCCCATGCAGTTTCCAAGGAGCAGCTGGTGGATTTGAACTGCTAATTTTTTTATTAGCAGCTGAGCTCTTAACCACTACGCCACCAGGGCTCCAATTTTTATTTAGGATCTTGGAATTAAGATGACTTCACTGCCTACCTTGTATCTAGGCAGGTTCTCAGCTTTAGAAGGGGATCCACAGTGTGTCAGAGCTGGAAGGGACCTCAGAGGTCACCACAGGGAACCAGCTCAAAACTCAGATGATCAGACGCAGAAGAACAGAAGAGACTTGCCAAAAGAAGGGCACTGTGACCCAGGGTGCCTGACCCACACCTGTACTCTTTCCATCATATCTAACTGCTTTTTTTATTCAAAGGACAAAGCACAGTATGCTTACTTTTCTTCCAAGACATGAACCTATCTAAGATGCCAATACATCTCTGAATCAGTCACCAGTCTCTGTTGTTTTAACTCATGGATGAACAAATATAAAAAGCACATGTGTATAACATCGTGTAATATTCCATCCCAACCCAGATGCAGGACAAATACTCCAGGAGTGGGGTTGCTTGTTTCTTAAAGGAAGATGACAGTTTTGGGGACCCCGATGATGAAGACAGTATGGACAACCCCTGCTGGCAAATCAAGTGGCAACTACGCCAGCTCGTTAGAAAGGTAGGTGCACCACCAGGTAACCTCGCCAGAGAGCACAGAAGGTCAGGAGGCAAGGAATGTTTAAGATCATCTAGGCTAGATCCCTCATTTTGCAAATGAAGAAACTGAGTCCCAGACGGTATTAAGCAACTTTCCCCCTAAATTTATAGAACTAGGAAGGGGTGGAACAGCACCAAACACTGGATCCTGGCTGACTCCTGGACTAGAGTTCATTCCTTTACCCTCCTCATCTAGTCTAATCCCTTTATTTTACCATGTGGAAACTGAGCCACAGATGAGACATGTCTTCAAGGTCACACAACAGTAAACGAGGTGTGTGATTTTTTTTTTTAATTCAGAAGATAGAAAAGGTCAAATAAGGGTGCTTTATGTTCTTCTCAAATTGTTAATCTCTGGAGTTAAACATGTATTTATTTTTTTGTATGCATATAACGATGAAGAAAGAGAAGAGAAAGAGGAAAGAGATACTTTGAGAAACTGAAGATGATGACATCTCAATTTATACTCAAAAACTGACAAATCACAAAAAAATCATTACCTGTTTATGGAGATTGCTTAAACAGAATCTCTGTCAGAAACATTTTGTTAGCTAACAGTTTATTTCACTGTTAGTTAAAATTAAAATTTTTTTAACTAGTTTTGCTCTTAGCAATGTACTTAGATCAAATCAAGTTTCTTATTTTGGGTTGTTTCTTCCTTTGTAAGATGATGTTTA
>NW_004444046.1:7498022-7499823 GCF_000243295.1 Trichechus manatus latirostris | reverse complement strand
GGTGTGGGTGACAGTGTGGTGGAGAAAGAATTCCTCATTTTTTTCCAGGCACCATGAATTGAACAAGCTATTTCCAGTAAACATCCTATGCCCATTACATACATTAATCCTCGCAACATCTGTATGAAAAAGGAATTATTATTACCCTTTTATTTAAAAAAAAAAAAAGATGTAGAAATTGAAGTTCAGATCAGTTAAGTGGTTTGAACAAGGTTGCACAGAGCTAGTCATTGACAGATTTGAACTCAGGCCATATGACCGTGATTTTAATCGCTCTCACTCTGCCTCCCATACCCTTCTTTCCTTCCTGCTGCTCCTTCTCTTTCCTTCCTTTTTTTATCCTAGAGAGAGAAAAAGAGAGAGAGGGAGAGAGAAGATACCCCTTCTAGCTTTTCCTTTCTGTACACCACTGCCCTTTGGACTACAGGCGGTTACCCCATTATCTGGAATCAGGGAGGAAAGAAGCCCAGCGCTTCCAGTTTGAGGTGGGAGTACAGAGGAGAGGAGTTCCTGGTGGTTGCAAAATTAACCAGAGTGGTGGGAAAAGGAGAGCCACTCCGGGCAGAGCCCTCAGGGGTCACAGAGCTGAACAGAGGATCAGTCAGAAGCCAAGGATGAGCCAAGTCACGGTCTGCCTGTTTAATAGAAAGGCTCAGTTTTTGCTGTTTCTTACTGGTTTTCCCATTGGTTAGTACAAAGAGGGGGTCTTGCTAGATGCTTAGCAAAGATATAAGAACTTGGTAAAATCTCTTTATGTTGAGAACGCCAAAGCCACATTCTCAGAAATGTGAGAATGACACAGTGTTGCATGGTCACACCTAATCGGGTGGGCTGCAAATGTCCGTTAGGCATCATGAGGTGGGGGTGGGGGGTGCCTTATGTCTCGGGGCTTAGGTCTGTCCAATAAGGTAAAGCTAATGGGCTCCGTTACACCCTGCATTTACACACATACACATGCACACTCACACACACCCCACACCCCACACTTTCCGCGCACAGAAAGTGAGATGAGGTAGTCCCCACACCCATCAGCTACATCCAGGCCTGGGGAACATCAGGCTGACCGAATTTGGCAGGTTGGCACCTCCCTCCTTCATTGCTCCAGGTGTGGTCTTTCAAAGTCTTCATCCTAAAACAGGACTTCCCTAGACAGACAACCATCCCACTATCACATGTAGACGCAGCTGCCACAACATTCACCACACCACCCACTCCACCCGACATAAACCCTACTCTTAAACAATTGAAAGCTGCCAAATCAATATCTTATGTAGAAATTTCCCTTTAGACATCAGCAAGAAGAGTCATAGACAGCCTATGGTCAGTTTAAGTTTTTAGGGAAATTAACAAGCTTTATTCAATACTATTTGCAGATGGTTATGAGAATCTATGAGGAAACCACTCCTACAGGCCAAGGTATTTTTTTTTTTATTGTTGTTATTTTAATCTTCTACTGTCAATTTGGTCACAGAGTAAACAGCTCTGCATTCTCCTTCTCTCTGCTCCCATCACATGTCCAGTCTCTGAACTGCTGCTCCTTATCTCAAGCCACTTGTTGATTTTGTTTCCCTCTTTGCACGGGTAGCTGGAAAACTCAGAACCAAATCTGGGCCTTCCAATGATCAGAACTTTATTTCATCTTAATCTTATTTTTCCAAAGTGAATTTACCTTCCATCTCAGTCTCTTCACTTATATCTTACCTTCTAATATGCTATAGGAGCCTGGTGACGCAGCAGTTAAAGTGCTCAGCTAGTAACCAGATGGTCAATGGTTCGAACTCACCAGTCACTCCATGGGAGA
>NW_004444046.1:7491415-7493072 GCF_000243295.1 Trichechus manatus latirostris | reverse complement strand
AGTCAGCATAATCGATATCTAATTAATTGTTGTAGCCCCTGCATAGCAATGTTTACTCCATGAAAGAAAATATCATACAACCAATACAAGCACACTTGGGAAATTTGAGCTGAATTTAAAAAAAAAAAAAAAAAAAAGAGAGTAGTTTGTTGAATTTGTATTCTTTTAGGCTCCTCTGAAATACTTTGGGTGGTGGTCAATAAATGTTAGTTATTTATTTTGATAGAGTGAATCAATAAGTTATATGCCCATATACTGAGTATCATGACCAGGATGTCAATTCTTATTCCTTTGGAGGGAAAACGACTGTTGGATACCAGTTTGTAGCATCTGTGGATGGTTGTCATTTCTGTTCCTTTAGAATCAGTAGAGCTAGCAAAGAGGAAAAAATAATTGAGATGACAAAAAGTTGGTACCACTCTAAGTTTGTCTATATGCAACTCAAAGGAGAATTTTGTCAATAACTGGTTGGTTGAGCACTTGAAATCACTCAGCAGGACTATTACAAGTCCACAGTTACTTTTTTGGAAAAGAGCCAGAATCTTCACTTTATTTTATGCTATTTGGACCTTACCTCTGAAATGCTGATATATTGTAATACGAATGACTACTTATTCTTGTCATCTTTTAAAATTAAACATAAACTGAAGTAGACTGGTCATCATACTAAAATGTAGGCTATTTTATGAAAACCCATGGCATCGATTTTGGAAGCCCGTTATGCACACGATGGCTGTGAACAGCAATGTCTTTGAGAAGTAGTTTGACAAGTCCTGGTAATTCTTGGTCATTTCTCTTTCAGAAAAGCAACAAGATAGTCCTTACCTAGGAAGAGAAAGAAGTCTTCCGAGAGTAGCAGCTCACATAACTGGAAACAGTCGGAGAACCAGCACGTTCTTACCTCCAAGTAAGAGAAACAAAGATTACGTGATTTAAAAGAAGGCAGTGGAAGAATTATTCCAAACAATTTATTGTTTTACTTGTACCTGAGCCTGAAACATTCGTATTGCTAGCTATGAAATGCTCAGTGGTAAGCAAGGTTGCAGATTGTTTTCAGGAGCAAGTTTATGGACTCAATTACTCCCATGGCATAGCTGGCCTCTGGAAAATTATGAAGTGAAAGAACTTTGTCTTTGAGGTTCCCGGGATCCTATTTTTGCATTTCTTCTTCTTCTTTAAAGCAGTTTTTTTCTCTTTTATGATCGTCTCCTTCCTTGCACTCCTATCAAATTGCCCTCCTTTTCAAAGACTCTAAATAAGTCATTTACTTTCACTACAAATCACTAGGTTACAGCTCCTAATGGCATTTGTATTAAGTTTCACAGTAGGAAATTGCCAACATTTGACTGTTTTTCACTTGCAGAAATGTCAATTTCATATAGCTTAGCCAAATATACGAAGCCTAATTTTAACTGTATAAAAGGTGTCAGTATAGTGTTACGGTTTAGTGCATGAGCCTTGCAGTCTGAATATCCAGGTTGGAATTCCAGCTCCTCCTCAGCTAGATTTACGTTTTGAACAAATAACTTAATCAAATTAAGTTTCACGTTGTTCATATGCAAATTGGAGACAGTCTTTAACTCAAAAAATTGTGAAGATTAGTAATAACATATGCGAAGTACCTGGTCTATCGTAAGCACTCAATAAACAGTTACTT
>NW_004444046.1:7488739-7490944 GCF_000243295.1 Trichechus manatus latirostris | reverse complement strand
ATGCTATTTCTGCTTTTCGCTTTTTTTCATGAAAGTGAAAATCCTCTTCAAATTTCTTTCGGTTAATGAAAACAGGTACTAATGTAGGTCTTCCATAAAAGCAAAGTGGTGAAAAGCTTTCGAAAAGCAGGGAACACCTGTATTCCTGAACTCATGTTTTATAGATGATTGACATATTCTGCCTATGATTAAAATCATTATTGCTGTGTCACCGTTTACCTTTCATCAACAAATATACTAGTTGTTTTAAGTTCTTGAAAAACTAAATTTCGCACAAATCATGGAGATGGACCCAAAGTTTAATAATACATCATTTTTTTTTGGTAGGACCCTTTTTCATTCAAAGTCTTCGAGGCTTTAAAATTCAAGGATCTAGAGATCTTTAAATCTAGGTACACTTTGCCAAACGTGTGCCTCTCTTATTTTGGACTAGGGATGCCTTCTGCTTTGGTGGTGGCTTTGACTGGAAAGTTCTCTTGAGAAAGACTAAGGAAGGAACCCAGAGAATAGCAAGAAGCTCTGAGCAATAGATACATTTCTTTTGGTTTTCTTTTAGGTTGCTGTTTGAGTTCACCAGCACAGGGAGGGGGCAGAGCTTCAGGACAGAAGTTCTTTCAGGAGGAAAGATTGTATATCAAGTAAACCATTCCCTGTGCTACCATTCAGAGCTCAGTGTGACAGATGTAGCTTAAGTGACAGACGTGGCACGGAGAAGCAAGGGACTCCCAACAGGTCACAATAATACAGGAGCCACCCAATAGAATAAAACTGGAATTTAGAATCCACGTAAGATTGAAGGAGCAAGAAGTTTCATATTAGTTTGATATCCTTTGTATATATACATACACACACACAGAAATGCCGGCCACAGCTGTGGGAAACTTCGTGCTTTGCTACAAGTTCCTTTCTGTTAATACTATTCTCTCTTTTTTTGCTAACCATCATCTAGGCTCCGGGAATGAAAAAGCTTTGGGCCAAAAAATAAAGACCTGGGAGTCATCAAGGAAAGGACATTCGTTCTTGAACAATTTGCACTTGAGGAACGGAGAGCTGGTTATCCATCAAACAGGGTTCTATTACATCTATTCCCAAACATACTTTCGATTTCAGGAAAAAGAAACTGTGCCAACTGTTTCACTGGAAGAGAACAGAAAGAAAAACAAACAAATGGTTCAATATATTTACAAATACACAAGTTATCCTGACCCTATACTACTGATGAAAAGCGCTAGAAATAGTTGCTGGTCTAAAGATTCAGAATATGGACTCTATTCCATCTATCAAGGGGGAATATTTGAGCTTAAAGAAAATGACAGGATTTTTGTCTCTGTAACTAATGAACAATTGATTGACATGGACCAAGAAGCCAGTTTTTTTGGGGCCTTTTTAATTGGCTAACTCATTGCTGTCAAGTCCATTCCAACTCATAGTAACCCTATAGGGCAAAGTAGAACTGTTACATCTTTCTCCTGCAGAGCAGCTGGTGGGTTTGAACCACCAAACTTTCGGTTAGCTGCTCCTTTAATTGACTAAGTGACCTGAAAAAGAAAAAACAATCCCCCAAAAATAACCATTTACTTTTGTGACTCTTCAATTTTTTTTTTCAGAAATCTAGCAGATTCTCTGCTTCAAAACAATTTTGTAGTGACTAACATCCACTGAGGAGCCCTGGTGGCACAGTGGTTGAGCACTTGGCTGTTAAACAAAAGGTCAGTGGTTCATGTCCACCAGCTGCTCTGTGGGAGAAAGATGTGACAGTCTACTTCTGTAAAGAATTCAGCCTTGAAAACCCTATGGTGTAGTTTTACTCTGTCGTATAGGGTCGCAATAAGTTGGAATCGACTTGA
Source organism: Trichechus manatus latirostris (assembly GCF_000243295.1). NCBI lineage: Eukaryota > Metazoa > Chordata > Mammalia > Sirenia > Trichechidae > Trichechus > Trichechus manatus. Next base: position 7,489,097 of record NW_004444046.1, on the reverse strand, counting down.
TGGCAAGGGATTTGGTTTGAAACATTCACTGTCCTTATCATTTACTTCTTGCCAAGACTCCAGAAGAAAGAGCAACAATGCATCTTTTAAGAGGTATATCGGAGTAGTAGCTTCCACATTGCTTTAAGGGAAAATTTATTTTGCCCCTGCCAGGAGAGCAATTACTTTTATCTACCAAAATCAGGACACAAAATGTTTCATTTTATTTCATCGTTTTATCTTTTCAGATTGGCGTGAGGTGGGGGAATGTTAGTTGCAGTTTGTTTAATTTCCCCTAATTGTTATTTCAAAACAGAGCATAATTTATGCACTTCGGTTGTATGCTCAAACACCCATTTAAATGTGTGATAGAATTTTG
>NW_004444046.1:7481840-7487821 GCF_000243295.1 Trichechus manatus latirostris | reverse complement strand
AACAATGGGCTCAAATGTAGCAATGATGGTGAGGATGGCGTAGGACCAGGCAGTGTTTTGTTCCGTTGTACACAGGGTCGCTATGACTCGGAACCAATTTGCCGGGATCTAAAAACAACAGTAAGCTGCTATTTAAAGCCTGTCTCCTCACACTAGAATGTAAGCACTATGATAGCAGAGACCATTTTGTCTTGTTTACAACTGTATTCTCAGTACCTAGAACAGTTCCTGAACATAGTGCCCATGCAAAGTAAATTTGTGAATGAATTAATGAATACCTAACCATCTGGAAAAAAAATAAAGAAGGATTCCCTACCTCACTCTTGTGGGGGAAAAAATTAATAATAGATACCTTACTTATTCTATCACGCAGTCAAATGACTGTTTGAGTGTACAACCGAAGTGCAAAAATAAGTATGGACTTATTTTTGTTTTGTTTTGTTTTGTTTCTGGTAACTGCTCTGCAACATTGTATATTTGTCTTTTCTGGCAGGAAAGGGTAGTTACTCACAAACCCGAAAGGGTAGTTAATAACAAACCGGTTATGTTGTAATTTAATGAAAAAGACTACGCGCTTCCTTGATTTTGGTTTCAAGAGATCTCATAGCTACAAATGGGCAAAGGGCCAATTTTTCAGGAGTTAAATTTTTAAATGCTAACGTAGTAGCCATTAAGTAGTGTGTCTCCATAGAAACTTGTGTTCATTAAGCAAAAAATTATTTAAGCTTCTGTGAAACCAGTCCTCGGGAGCATTTTTCTTCATTTTCTTCTTCCAGGGAGACTTGTGCTACTCCGATTTGCAGATCGTTTATTAAATCATGAAATAGTCAAATATTATGTTATTGTTTTTAGCTAATTCAAAGGTTTATTTTTTTTTTTAACAATTGTAACTAACCTACTTTGAGCCACTTTTTTTAGAAACAAAATGATCTCCCTGCATGTATATAGAATGACTGCTCAGAAAAAAGTCTTATGTTTTAATTTCTTTGTATTTTGATTATTTTTAACATCTTGGTTCAAACTGCCAACGTTTTGGTTAACAGTCAAGCACTTTACCACTGTGCCACCAGGGCTCCTTACATTAGAGCAACTTTGAAAAATTTTAAAAATAATTTCAAAATGAAGAAGGCCTCTTTAGCTAAGATTTAAAGCTCAAAGAAAAAGATATACATCTGTGTAAAACCTACAAAAGCCAGAACCTGTGTAAGGCAGAAAATTGTCAGAGAAGGAAAACTCAAATATTTTCCACTAAAACGAGCGATACAAAAGTGGTAAGACTGCAGCTTGTCGAAGGAGGAAAACTTGCGAGACCCAGAAGAACAAGGTAGTCATGTCGAGTTCTGGCTCTCATAGGTTTCACTGTATTTAAAAAAAAAAAAAAAAAAAAAAAACCCTTTGCTGTGGAGTTGATTCTGACTCATATTGACCTATAGGGCAGAGTAGAACTACCCCGTAGGGTTTCCAAGGAGCACCTGGCAGATTTGAACTGCCGACCTTCTGATTAGCAGCCATAGCTCTTAATCACTACACAACCAGGGTTTCCTTCACTGTATTAGATTATGTATAATTTAGGAATGAAAGAGAATTTATTTTTGTTCTATATTTTTGTACTCAGATTTTTAAGTATGTGTTTTTTTTAACAAAAATGACATTATGTTGAAGTACATACTTTTTGATACCAAAAATGGGTGTTATGGATTGAATTATGACCCCCAAAATATGCATATCAATTTGGCTAGGCCATGATTTCCAGTATTATGTGATTGTCCACCATTTTATCATCAGATGTGATTTTCCTGTGTGTTGTAAATCCTATCTCTATGATGTTGATGAGATGGGATTAGTGGCAGTTATGTTCATGAGGCAGGACTCAAGCTACAAGATTAGATTGTGTTTTGAACCAATCTCTTTTGAGATATAAAAGAAAGAAATAAGCAGGGAAACATGGGGACCTCATACGACCAAGAAAGCAGTGCTGGGAGCAAAGTGTGTCCTTTGGATCCAGGGTTCCTCCTCAGAGAAGCACCTAGACCAAGGGAAGACTGATGACAAGGACCTTCCTCCAGAACCAATGGAGGGAGAAAGCCTTCCCTTAGAGCTGGTGCTCTGCATTTGGACGTCTAAGTCTCCTAAACTGTGAGAGAATAAATTTCTCTTTGTTAAAGCCATCCATTTGTGGTATTTCTGTTATAGCAGCACTAGATAACTAAGAGTTTAGTACAGGGAGTGGGGTGCTGCTCTAACAGATACCTAAAATGTGGAAGCGGTTTTGAAACTGTGAATGGATAGAGGACTCAGAAGGAAATGAGGAGAGCTGTTACAGTGGAGATGGTGAAGACGGCAAGAAGCTGCAGCAGAGAACCGGCAGCAGCAGAACCAGGAGACCAGCATGAGACAGCACTGGAGCTGACCCACAGAGTGAAACAGCTGAGTGTCTTTGCACAGGAGGCCTCCTGTCAGAGTGGGGTGCCTCCAGGCACTTATTGGTGGAGCTAAGGGGCTTTGGAACACTTGCTCAAGCTGGGCAGATGTGGGCAGTGAGGCCCAACCTCTGGAGTCTCAAAGGATGGAGCCATTGCCTCTGGAGTTTGTAAGGGTGGAATTGCCACTCAGATGGACTAGAAGAATGGGGCCGCTGAAAGCCAAGGGAGTAGAGTTGCTGTCCGAGTGGGCACAGGAGGTGGAGTTGAAGCCCAGAGCCCAGGGGCTTCCACCCAGAATCTGGAGAATGTGGCCAACACCAAGAGTCTGGAGGGCAGGGCCATTGTGTAAATTGTCTCAGCGGACAGAGAATTATATTAAAGCCCTGAGGGATAATGTAATGTGTTCTGCTGACTTGCTTATTGCCTGTTATCCCTTTTTTCTCTCCAATTTCTCCCATTTGTAATGGAAATGCCTACCTTGTGCCTGTTCCACCATTGTACTTTGGAAGCACATAACTTGTGTTTTAGATTTCACAGATGACGAGGAATTTTTGGATTTTGGACTTGGAGTTGATTTAAGACTTTTGCTATGATATGATGAGGTGAATGTATTTCACATGTGGCAAGGTCACGAATTTTGGGGGTCTAAGGGTAGAATGCTATGGATTGAATTGTGTCACCCAAAAATACATGTATCAACTTGGCTAGGCCATGATTCCCAATATTATGTGATTGTCCATCATTTTGTCATCTGATGTGATTTTCCTGTGTGGTGTAAATCCTGTCTCTGTGATGTTGATGAGATGGGATTAGCAGCAATTATGTTAATGAGCAGGACTGGTATTTCTGTTATAGCAGTACTAGATAACTAAAACAATGTGGAAAGGACTTCTAATCTCTTTCTTAATATCTTTTATCTGATGTATCTTATGGAAGAAAAGGGCAAATTTCTCACTTTTTATTTAATATGATAACGTGACAATACTTTTCATATCTTGTTCAAGAAATTTTTCCTTATTGATATCATAAAGATAAAAGCATGATTTTTTTTCTAAAATCTTTAAAGTTTGACCTTTCGTAGTTTGATAATGTCGTTAAACTGTAATTTGTGTGTGGTGTGAGATAGGGTTCTAATTTTATCTTTCACCATATGGTTAGCCAGTTGTCCAACACTGTTTATTGGATAAACCTGTTGTCGTTGAGTCAATTCTGACTCATAGTGCCCCTGTAGGACAGAGTATAACTGTCCTATATGGTTTCCAAGTCTGTAATCTTTACAGAAGCAGACTACCACATCTTTCTCCTGTGAACTAACCAGTGGATTTGAACTACCGACCTTTCGATTAGCAGCCGAGCACTTAACCACTGTGCCACCAGTGTTCCTTTTGTTTAATGGATAATCCATCCATTTCCCTACTCATTTTAATGTATCTTCTATGATATACCAAGCTCCCGTGAGTTTGTTTCTGTGCTCACCCCCCTCCCTTTTTTTTGCCACTGATCTATTTGTCCATCTTTGCACCTATACCATCTGGTTTTAATGATTCTTACTTTACTACAAATCTTGATGTCAGGAACGTGTGTTCCCCTTTTTTAGTCCTCTGTTTTAAAATAATCTGCACTAATCTTAGCCTTTATTTTTCCCTGTGAATTTAGAAGTTGACTGATATATTGTGTGTGTGCTTAAACACAAACACACATAAACTTTTGGGGATTTTAACAGAATTGCATTGATTGATGAATTATTTTGGGGTAACTTTTTATATTTTAGATATTGATACTTCCCAAACATGACCAACTATATCTTTTCATTTAGTTTGACCTTCTAAATTGATCTTCAATAAAGTTGTATCTATTTAATTATTTTTGGTACCATAAATGGGATCTATATTTTTTACTTCCATTTTAAATTAGTTGATGCAGAGAATGGGTATTGACTTTGAAAGGCAGTGTAACATAGTGATTAAGACCATGGTCTCAGTTCTGGTCAATACGGTGTCTTCAATACACTTACCATAATGACCTCCTGACAACAAACACTCAAGAAACTAAGTGAAACAGGTGCAAAAAGTGAACTTGGATTCCAGAACATCGAACAGTTCAAGAAACAGACTGAGCACTAATTGGAAGGAGAGGAAGAACAAGGCCAGGAAAACAGATTTGCTAATGAACCCATCCTGCCTGCCAGTGTGGAGCAGCATGGCCATTTTGGGACGACATTGAGCAACAACCCAAACTGAGGAACCCAGGAAAGCAGCTGCAAAGAGAGCACAGCTGGTGGCAGAGATCTGTACAAACAACCCCAGAAAGAAACAACAAGGTGGGTGGGACAGAGCCAGGGACAGGACACCCCTGAGTGGGGGAAGTGTGGGAGTCGTATAGCTTTGAAACCAGGGAATCATGGGGAAGTGCCTCTATAGCAAACTAAACAGATTGAGTCATCATAGCTTTAGAGAAGGAGAAAGTGTAGACAGGGAACGCACATTTGCAGGGAAGCAAAGGGGAGAATATTGGGTCACTATAGAGTCGCTACGAGTCAGAATTGACTCAGTGGCAATGGACTTGGTTTTGGTTTTTTGGTAAAGAGGAGAAACAGAGGGGTGGGTAAGAGCTCCAGCCCCTCTGGTGAGTGCAAGAAGGGAGGGCGCTAGGAATTAGTGCAGGGACTGCTTCTTGATGGAGACACCTAGCCATTTATAAGTCATCCTCCTAGCGAAAAGTCAACCCACAAAATAACAGCTAGAGCCCCTTCCCAAAACCAGCCCAATGCAAGCAGTCACCTCACCTGCCATCTGCATTAGCATGTACCCTGAGGCTCATGTGGAGAAAGCTAAGGTGCACAAGCCCAGCCACACCCACCACCCCTCCTTGAGGCACAAGAGACCCAGGCTAAAGGACAAAAGCCCAACCACAGTCCAACCACACCCACTACCCCCTCCCTGAGGTATAGGCAGCTCTCACTTCTATATGCAAGCCTGGCCACATCCACCACCCGCTATGAGTTTGCAGGAGCACCATACCTGCTCTGCCCACCCAAGCCACCTCGCCCACCCATTGCACTCTCACCGCCAGACCAGCAACCAGAGGCGTCAGATGCCCCCATTTCCCTCCCCTATCACGTCACCCACCTGGGTACCAGCAATGTGAGTTCTCATGCCACCCAACCAGTGACCAGTGACCCATGCACCCTCGCCCCAACAACCCAGCAACTGGCAGTGCACACAGACAGTGCCCAACCCAGCAACCAGTGAGAACACTCCCTGCACCCACACTCCAGTGACCAGCTGGACAGATACATCACCTAATCAGCAACCTCAGTGTCATGGATTGAATTGTGTGCCCAAAAAATATCTGTCAACTTGGCTGGGTCATGATTCCCAGTATTGTCTAATTGTGTACCATTTTGTAATCTGATGTGATTTCCTTAAGTGTTGTAAATTTAATCACTATGATTTAATAAGACGGATTAGCAGCAATTATACTGATGAAGAATACAAGATTGGATAGTGTCTTCAGCCAGTCTCTCTTGAGTTATAAAAGAGAGAAGTGAGCAGAGAC
>NW_004444046.1:7480762-7481621 GCF_000243295.1 Trichechus manatus latirostris | reverse complement strand
TTGGACTTGTAGCCACTGGACTGTGAGAGAATAAACTTCTCTTTGTTAAAGCCATCCACTTGTGGCATTTCTGTTAGAGCAGCCCTAGAAAACTAAGACAGCCAGTCACGTCCTGAGAGACATCATCTGCACCTCTGCCAAATGATGAGCAGGAGAACATAGTGCCCTCATCCAATGTCCACCCTACTGCAACGTCACACATCCCACACTCAAACATTTTCTGCTGGCTGTCTGCACTTATACTGAAATCTCTTGATATCCCACCACCTACTGAGATGCCAATTCGTGCATGTACATCACTACCTTGTCCATTTGGGTAGCACCCCCTCACAGCAGATAAGGATATGTCCTGCCCTCACCTCCAGAGAAAAAAATAACTGCTAGCACTAACCCAGAAGGACCCCACAGTCCCACAAGGGCTGTGGAGGGACCCTGATCACCCAACACTAATCACCAATATCAGGGAAAGAACATGCTCTCCCATCTCCACTAAATCTGCTAACAGAGTACATACGAGCCTAACCACAGAGGACTCACACGTGGGTAAGACCCACCATACCCACTATTGAGAGGAAATCACACCCAGCCAACAGACACCACCAAACTCACACATAGACCAGAACCATAAAACAACAATTAAAATAATACAAAAGAAGAAAGACATTCTAAAGAGAAAAAGAAGAAACAAAGCTCCAGATACATCAAAAGAAATTTTTTAATCATCACAAAACAAACATATTTAATCAGTAAAGAAATACATAAATAAATTAATACCTTAATGCCTCAGAGACAGCAAACAATAACAAATAATATGAAGAAACAGGATAAGATGGCTCAAACAAGTGAGCAAAATAAAGGG
>NW_004444046.1:7479197-7480303 GCF_000243295.1 Trichechus manatus latirostris | reverse complement strand
ATCATAATCAAACTTTCCAAAACCAAAGACAAAAAAAGAATTCTGAGAGCAGCTCATGAAAAATGAAATATCACTACAAAGGGGCACTGATAACACTAAGTGCTAATTTCTTGGCAGAAACCTTGTAGCCAAGAAGGCAACAGGATGACATATATAAAACCCTGAAAGAAAAGGAATGCCAATCAAGAATCATATATCCAGCAAAATTGTCTTCTAATTATGATGATAAAACTAGGACATTCTCAGATAAACAGAAATTAAAGGAATTTGTAAAAACCAGACCAACCTTACAAGAAAGAGTAAAGGGAGTCCTTCGAACAGAGAGCTAATGACGTCAGACAACAACCTGAGATTAAGACACACAACACCATCCAACCATACCTACCTAGATAAAGAATTCTCAAAAGTAAAATAAAGCTGCAAAACTGAAAACAAGGAACCAGAGATATGAATCTGTAAATGATGACAACTGCAAAACAAAAAGAGGAAATAAATGATATTTCATTTATTTTCATATGGAGAGGAAGTTAAGGAAATATGAAGATATAACACAGATTTTTAAACTTAGGAAGATAAAGTGAATTTCAGAGTAACCACAAAGAAAAATTAATAAATCTACTCACCAAAATAAAGAAGAAAATCAAAAAGAATCAGTAAACACAAAATTAACAATAACAAAAGACACTAAAAGAAAATCCATAAACAAAAAGAACTCATCCCAAAATATTAATGGAACAGAAAAAAAAAAAAACCATTAACACTACACCAAAAAAGCATAACAATTCCAGGCAACATGGCACTATAGCATCATGCCATCCCTCCATAGCAAAGACCCGAAAACCTAAGTCAAACAGAGACAAATGTCAATCCTGTAACCCTGTCTTAGTCACCTAGTGCTGCTCTGACAGAAATACCACAAGTGGATGGCTTTAACAAAGAGAAGTTTATTTCCTCACAGTCCAGTAGGCTGCAAGTCCAAATTCAGGGCGTCAGCGCCAGGAGAAGGCTTTCTGTCTCTGTTGGCTCTGAAGGAAGGTCCTTGTTATGAGGCAGTCTTCCTTTGGTCTGGGAGCATCTCTGCGCAGGAACCTCAGGTCCAAAAGACG
>NW_004444046.1:7466835-7467887 GCF_000243295.1 Trichechus manatus latirostris | reverse complement strand
AGGTGAAAGTTTACACAGCAAATTAGGCTCCCCTTTAACAATTTTTATACAAATTGTTCTGTGCCATTGGTTACATTTTTTACAATGTGTCAGCATTCTCATTATTTCCATTCTGTTTGTTGTGTTTCCATTGATCTAGTTTCTGTTTTCCTACTTACCACCTCATCTTTGCTTTTTTGGGTAACTGTTGACTGTTTGGTCTCATATACTTAATTGTTTAAGGGAGCACATCACTCACGGGTGCTACTGTTTATTTTAAAAGATAATATATTATTTGGCTGTAAGGTGACCTGCCAAAGTTCATAGGGTTCAAAGTGTATCTTAGGGTGATAGTCTCGGGAGTTCCTGTAGTCTCTATCAGTCCAGTAGGTTTGGTCTTTTTAGGAATTTGAGTTTTGTTCTACATTTTTCTCCCATTCACCAGAACTTCTATTGTATCCTTGGTCAAAATGGTTGGTAGTAGTAGCCAGGCATCATTTATTTCTTCTGGTCTCAGGTTTGAAGAGGTTGTGGTTCGTGTGGGCTATTAGTTCTGTGAACTAGTTTCTTCTTTGAATCTTTGATTTCTTTCATTCCCTTTTGCTCCATACAAGTAGAGAGCAATAGTTGAATCTAAGATGGCCACTTGCAAGCTTTTAAGACCCCAGACACTACTCACCAAACTCAGAGGTAGAACATTATCTTTGTGAACTATGTTATGCCAGTTGACTAAGTTGTCCCCTGAGACTATGGTCCCAAGCCTTATGAACCAGTAAACCAATCTCAAGGGTTGATTGGATATATCTAGGAAGCTTCCATAACTGTGCCCCCTTGTGGTTTGCTGTTGTTGTTGTTAAGTGCTGTCAGGTCGGTCGGTTCTGACTCATAGTGACCCTACGTACAACAGAACAAAACACTACTCTGTCCTGTGCCATCCTCATGATTGTTGTTGTGCTTAAGCCCATTGTTGCAGCCACTGTGTCAATCCATCTTGTTAAGGGTCTTCCTCTTTCTCGCTGACCTTCTACTTTACCAAGCATGATGTCCTTCTCCAGGGACTGGTCCTTCTTGAT
>NW_004444046.1:7460668-7465391 GCF_000243295.1 Trichechus manatus latirostris | reverse complement strand
GTTTTGATTTGCAACTTTCTAATGACTAGTGACCATGAGAATCTTTTCATGTATTTGTTGGCTACCTGAATTTCTTTGGTGAAGTGTCTGTTCGTGTCTTTTGCTCATTTTTTGATTGAGTTGTTTGTCTTTTTGTTGTTGAGTCGTTAAAGTTTTCTAAATATTTTAGAAATTAGATCCTTATCAGATATGTTGTTGTCAAAGATTTTTTCCCAATATGTAGATTTACTTTTTACTCTCTTGGTAAAGTCTTTTGATGAGCGTAAGTATTTAGTTTTTAGGAAGTCCCAGTTACCTAATTTATCTTCTGTTGTTCGTTCATGCATTTTTAGTTTTGTTTTATAGACTATTTATGCTAAAAATTAGGTCCCCTAGTTTTGACCCTATGCTATTTCCAGGAACTTTATGATTTTAGGTTTAATATTTAGGTCTTTGATCCATTTTGAGTTAGTTTTTGTGCACAGTGTGAGCTATGGTTCCTGATTGATTTTTCTGCACATGGATATCCAGTTTTGCCAGCACCATTTGTTAAAGAGACTGTTTCTTCCCAACTGAATGGACTTTGACCCTTTGTCGAAGATCAGCTGTCCATACATGGACGGATTTACTTCTGGTTTCTCAATTCTATTCCATTGGTCTATGTGTCTGTCACTGAACCAGTCCCACACTGTTTTGATTACCACGAAGTGTACAGTAAATTTTGAGATTGGGACGTGTGAGGCCTCCTACTTTGTTCTGTTTCTTCAATATCGCTTTAGCTATTCAGGGCCTCCTTCCTTTCCATATAAAGTTGGAAATTAGTTTTTCCATTTCATTAAAGAGTATTGTTGGCATTTGTATCAGAATTGCATTATATCTATAGATTGCTTTTGGACTTATTGACATTTTCACAATGTTAAGTCTTCCAATCCAAGAGCATGGAATGTTTTTCCAATTATGTAGATCTCCTTTAGTTTCTTGCCCAAAACCCAAACCCACTGCCGCCAAGTGGATTCTGACTCATAACGACCCTATAGGCCAGAGAACTGCCCCATAGGGTTTCCAAGGCTATAAATCCTTATGGAAGCAGATTGCCACATCCTTCTCCCTTGGAGAGGCAGGTGGGTTCAAACTGCTGACCTTTTGGTTAGCAGATGGTTGCTTTAACTATTGCATCACCAGGGCTCCTCAAATCAAACCGGTTGCTGTTGAGTCAGTTCTGGCTCAGCGACCCTATAGTGGCCCTAGTTTCTTGTAGTAGGGTTTTGTAGTTTTCCTTGTATAGCCTTTTATGTCCCTGGGTAGGTTTACTCCTAGGTATTTTATCCTTTTGGGGACTATTGCAAATGGTATTGATTTCTTGATTTCCTTTTCAGAGTCCTCCTTGTTAGTGTATAGGAACCCAACTGATTTTTGTGTGGTGATCTTGTACTCTGCCACTTTGCTGAATCCTTCTATTAGCTCCATTAACTTTCTTGTGGAGTCTCTGAGATTTTTATGTATAGGATCATGTCATGTGCAAATAAGGATAGTTTTGCTTCTTCCTTTCCAATTTGGATACACTTTATTTCTTTTTCTTGCCTTACTGCTCTAGCTAGGACTTCCAGTACAATATTGAATAAGAGTGGTGATAAAGGGCATCCTTGTCTTATTCTCATTCTCAAGGGGAATGCTCTCAATCTTTCTCCATTGAGAATAATGCTTACAGTTGGTTTTGCATATATGTCCTTCGTTATATTGAGGCTTTTCCCTTCTATTCCTATTTTGCTGAGAGTTTTTATCAGGAAAGGGTATTGGATTTTATCAAATACTTTTTCTGTATCAATTGAGATGATCATGTGATTCTTTTCCTTTGTTTTATTTATTTGGTGAATTATGTTGATTGATTTTCTAATGTTGAACCACCCCTCCATTCCTGGTATGAATTCCACCTCATCAGTGATGTATTATTTTTTTTTATATGTTGTTGTATTCTGTTGGTTAGAATTTTGTTGAGAATTTTTGCATCTATATTTCTGCAGGATATTGGTCTCTAATTTTCTTTTCTTGTGGTATCTTTGCCTGGCTTTAGTATGAGGGTTATACTGGCTTCATAGAATGAATTAGGGAGTATTCCTTCCTTTTCTACATTCTGGATTAGTTTGAGTAGGATTGGTGTCAACTCTTCTCTGAATGTTTGGTAGAACAGTCTAGTGAAGCCATTTAGGCCAGGGATCTTTTTTGTTGTTGACAGGTTTTTTGTTGTTGCTGTTGTTGTTGTTCTGTTTTTTTAAAGAATCTTCAATTTCTTCTTTTGTTATGGATGGTACTTTGACTCTCATGGACTTATTCTAATTTTCTTCAGCTTCAACTTGAACTTGCCTATGAGCAATTGATGGTCTGTTCCACAGTCAGCCCCTGGCCTTGTTCTGACTGATGATGTTGAACTTTTCCATCATCTCTTTCCACAGAATTGGTCAATCTGATTCTTGTGTATTCCATCTGGTGAGGTCCACATGTATAGTTGCTGTTTATGTTGGTGAAAAAAGGCATTTGCAATGAAGAAGTTGTTGGTCTTGCTAAATTCTGTCATTCAGTCTCTGGCATTGTTTCTATCACCAAGACCATATTTCCCAACTACCAATCCTTCTTCTTTGTTTCCAACTTTTGCGTTTCAATCACTAGTAATTATCAATGCATCCTGATTACATGTTCGAGCCATTTCAGACTGCAGAAGTTGGTAAAAATCTTCAGTGTCTTCATCTCTGGCCTTAGAGGTTGGTGCATAAATTTAAATAATAGCCATATTAACTGGTCTTCCTTGTATGTGTATGGATATTAGCTTATCACTGACAGCGTTGTACAAATTTTCTACTTCTCTTTGTGTTAGTAGGTAGGTAGTGTGTTTCTAGAAATTTGTTCATTTCTTCTAGGTATTCAAATTTGTTGGAATACAATTTTTCATAATATTCTGTTATGATCCTTTTTATATCAGTTGGTTTTGTTTAATGTCACCCATCTCATTTCTTATTTTGGTTATTTGTGTCTGCTCATTTTTTTCCTTTGTCAATTTGGCCAGTGATTTGTCAATTTTATTGATCCTTTCAAAGAACCAATTTCTGGTTTTGTTCATCTTTTCTACTGTTTTTCTATTTTCTATTTCTTTTATTTCTGCTCTGGTCTTTATTATTTCCTTTCTTCTGGTGATTGTGGACTTCTTTTGCTGCTCCTTTTCTGTTTATTTGAGTTGTAGGGTTAAGCTCCCCCATGCATCTGTCAGTTTGTTGTACTGTGAGGGCTTGCATGTTGCTGTGATGCTAGAAGCGATGCCACCAGTATTCAAATATCTGCAGGGTTACCCACGGTGGACAGGTTTCAGCTGAGCTTTCAGACTAAGACAGACTAAGAAGAAGGAACTGATGGTCTACTTCTGAAAAGAATTATCCTATGAAAACCTTATGAATAGCAGCAGAACATTGCCTGATATAGTGCCAGAAGATGAGCTCCTCAGGTTGGAAGGCACTCAAAAGACGACTGGGGAAGAGCTGCCTCCTTAAAGTAGAGTCAGCCTTAATGACGTAAATGTAGTCAAGCTTTTAGGACCTTCTTTTCCTGATGTGGCATAACTCAAAATGAGAAGAAACAGCTGCAAGCATCCAATAATAATTAGAAAGTGGAATGTACAAAGTATGAGTCTAAAAAAATTGGTAATCATCAGAAATGAAATGGAACACATAAAGACTGTTATCCTAGGGATTATTGAACTGAAATGGACTGTTATTGGCCATTTTGAATCTATTATATGGTCTACTATGCTGGGAATGACAACTTGAAGTGGAATGATGTTGCATGCATCACAAAAAGAACATTTCAAGATCTACCCTGAAGTACAGCGCTGTCAGTAATAGGCTAATATCCATGTGCTTACAAGGAAGACCAGTTAATATGGCTATTATTCAAATTTATGCACCAACCTCTAAGGCCAAAGATGAAGAAATGGAAGATTTTTACCAGCTTCTGCAGTCTGAAATGGCTCGAACATGCAATCAGGATGCATTGATAATTACTGGTGATTGGAATGCGAAAGTTGGAAACAAAGAAGAAGGATTGGTAGTTGGGAAATCTGGTCTTGGTGATAGAAACAATGTCAGAGATTGAATGACAGAATTTAGCAAGACCAACGACTTCTGCATTGCAAACGCCTTTTTTCACCAACATAAATGGCAACTATACATGTGGACCTCGCCAGATGGAATACACAGGAATCAAATTGATTAATTCTGTGGAAAGGAATGATGGAAAAGCTCAGTATCATGCAAGTTCAAGTTGAAGCTGAAGAAAATTAGAACAAGTCCATGAGAGCCAAAATACGACCTTGAGTATATCCCATCTGAATTTAGAGACCATCTCAAGAACAGATTTGATGTGTTGAACACTAATGATCTAAGAACAGATGAGCTGTGGAATGACAACAAGGACACGTGGAAATTATCAAACAATGTCATTAATATCACACACAAGTTAAATTTTGCTGAAGATCATTTAAAACTGGCTGCAGCAGTACGTTGACAGAGAACTTCCAGAAATTCAGAAATTCAAGCTAGATTCAGAAGAGGATGCAGAACCAAGGATATCATTGCTGATGTGAGATGGATCCTGGCTGAAAGCAGAGTATACCAGAAATATGTTTACTTGTGTTTTATACACTATGCAAATTATTCGACTGTGGATTATAACAAATTATGAATAACCTTGTGAAGAATGA
>NW_004444046.1:7432246-7441410 GCF_000243295.1 Trichechus manatus latirostris | reverse complement strand
TAAAAGAATAACATTTCTACAAAATAAATTTAACCAGGCGAGTGAAAGATTTGTCTGCAAAAAGCTATAAAAAATTGCCGAAAGACACTAAAGAACTCTTAAACAAATAAAAAGTCATCCTGTGTTCTTGGATTGGAAGACTTAAATTATTAAAATGTTAATATGACACAGAGCAATACATGAAATCCTTATCAAAATTCCAACCTTTTTTTTTTTTTTTTTTGCAGAAGTGGAACAGCTGATTCTCAAATTCATATAGAATTACAAGGAGACCATAATAACCAAAACAATCTTGAAGAAGAAGAACAAAGTAGGAAAACTCACACTTCCTGATTTCAAAACTTCTACAAATCTAGAGTAAACAAAACAGTGTGGTACTTATATAAGGATAGGCATATAGACCCATGGAATAGAAGTTAGAGACCAGAAATAAACGCATACATCTATTGACGATTGATTTTTGACAAGCATGCTAAGTCCATTCATTGGGGAAAGAATAGTCTCTTAAACAAATGGTGCTGGGACAACTACATTTCCATATGTAGAAGGAAGTTGGACCCATGTTTCATATCATACATCAAAAGTAACTAAAAAATGGATCATGGACCTAAATATAAGAGCTAAAACCATAAAACTCTTAGAAGAAATCATAGAACTAAAACTTCAGTACTTTATATTTGGCAACGGATTCTTAATATGACACCAAAAGCACAAACAACAAAAGAAAAAAATAAACAAATTAGATTTCATCAAAATAAAAACTTTGTGCTTCAAAGGACTTTATCAACCTACAGAATGGGGGAAAATATTTGGGAAACATATGTCTGATAAGGGTTTAATATCCAGAATATATAAAGAACTCCTACAACTGGAACAACAATCCAGTCACAAAATGGGCAAATGACTTGAATAGAAGTTTCTGCAAAGAAGATATGCAAATGTCCATTAAGTACATGAAAAGATGCTCAGCATTATTAGTCATTAATAAAAAAACATTGCCATCGAGTCGATTCTGACTCACAGCAGTCCTACAGGACAGAGTAGAACTGCCCCGTAGGGTTTCCAAAGAGCAACTGGTGGATTCCAACTGCTGGCCTTTTGGTTAGCACCTAAACACTTAGCCACTGTGCCACCAGGCCTCCAAACTTCGAGAAGATACTACCTCACAACCACTAGGATCACTGTTATCGAAAAACAAGAAAAATAACAAGTGTTGGTGAAGATGTGGAAAAATTGGAACCCTCATCTATTGGTGGTGGGAACGTAACATGGTGCAGCACTGTAGGACATAGTTTGCTGGTTCCTCAATAAGTTAAACACAGAACTGTCATTAAATAACATAACAAAACAAAAAAAAGTTGCCATTGAGTCAATTCCAACTCATGGCAATTCTGTGGGTTTCAGAGTAGAACTGCGCTCCATAGAGTTTTCAAGGCTGTGAACTTTCAGAAGCAGATCACCAGGCTTTCCTTCTGAGGTGCCTCTGGGTGGGTTCAAACCGCCAACCTTTCAGTAATTAGTCAAGCACTTAATGGTTTGTACCACCTATCAACTCCTAGAATTACCATATGACTCCTAGAAACCAAATTAATACTTTTGCAGTTTGGGTCAGGCTTTTTAGATTAATATTCAACTCCTGGGCATATACCTAAATTATTTGAAAGCAGGGGCTCAGACAATACCTGTACACCAGTGCAGCCTATTCACAATAGCCTAAAGCTGGATACAATCCATGTGTTCATGAACAGAAGAATGAATAAATAAAACGTGTGTTAAAAATAATCAAAACTCAAGGAAATTGCAACATAAGGTTTATTCTGAGCAGTTATTTTATATGCATATAGGGAGACCATTTTGATTCCAGAAAAAGCAAATGGCTCAAAGAAGCTAGGTACAATGAGGCTTATAAAGAGAAGAGGAGGGAGAAAAATACAAGACCAACTACTGGCTGGTCTTAACAGATTGATTAAACTATGCCTTCCCGCTTTTACTGAGATCAGTTTATCAGGTTGCTAGGTGGGCCTTGCCCTGTTGCTAAAAAATTTGCCCCTCCACCCACCTGCAGCTATGAGACTTATTGAGGTTTAAATTAGGAGAGCTTTGTGTCTTTTTCATTAAATCAGGAGGCAATGGTTTTGTTGTAACTGTCCTTTTCTAGCAGGAAAACGCAAATTTCTGTTTACATAGCAGCTTCTGGAAGAAATCAAATCAAATTTTTTTGCAGTTTGGATCAGGCTTTTTAGGGTAATATTTAGTTTTGTGGACAAGAAAAACCTTAAAATCAGAGTAGGGTGTCTGTTATGAATTTTTCTCTTCAACGTGTGGTACATACGTACGAAGGAATATTATTCAGCCATAAAGAAGTTGTGATACATGCTATAACATGGAAGAACATTGAAAATACTATGCTAAGTGAAATGTCAGACACGAAAGGACAAATATTGTATGGTTCCACTTATATGATATATCTAGAATAGGAAAGTGCATAGAGACAAAAATAGATTAGCGGTTACCAGGGGCTATGGGAAGGGGGAAATGGGGAGTTGTTGCTTATTATGTAGTGAATTTCTGTTTAGGGTCATGAAAAAGTTCTAACTAGATAGTGGTGATGGTTACACAACACTGTGAATGTAATTAATGCCACTGAAACATGCACTTAAAAATGGTTAAAATGGTAAATTTTGTTATATTTTACCACGATAAAATGAAAAATTAAAAAAGCAACAGCAACTACTGAAGAAAATAAAAGGATAAAAACAACCAAAAACCTTTATTTACATAACTTGTGGCAAAACAGCCATATCAGCCAAACCCTAATCTATTCAAATCTTTTGCCCTTTGAAAACAAAAACAAAAAATCTGGTTGTTTTATTATTATTGAGTTGTAAGAGTTCTTAATATATTCTGGTTACAACTCCTTCATAAGATATTGTTTGTAAATATTTTCTCTGACTTATCTTTTCATTTTCTCCATGATGATTGTTATAGATTTTTTGGTTATTTACTGTTAGGCTAGTTTTAGATTTACAGAAAAGTTGTAAATAGTACAGAGTTCCCTTATATCCCATACCCAATTTCCCTTATTGTTAACATTTTACATTATAATGTGTATAGTGAAGAATTAACTTTACCCAAAGAATTTGGTCTTTATATCCAGTTTCTGGAGGAGCGTTGTTTGCACAGTGGTGAAGCTCATGGCTACTGTGTACTAGCGTAAAATCACCACAAAGTTATAGTAAAGCAAGAAGAAAGATTTTATTCCGCATATGTTCCAAGAGGCAAAAGTGGTAAACAGACAAGCATGCTGTCAGTATGTCTGCCCGAGTCCGAGGAATGTTAGGAGTCATCAGTATATACAGACATTACAAGTGGGTGAAGTCATTAAAGGCTTCACCTTTTCACAGATTGGCTAAAAACTGCTGAATCACATGATTCTACATTTTGAATTGTCTTTCTTAATCATCATTGGTATAAGTTTTAAAAATGACAGTCAGGAGGGTCTTCATTGGTCCGACAAATCTTGCTATTTACTAAATGCTAATAGAAAAAGATAAGAGTGGAAAATATGTGGGTCTTTTGTGCTCTTGGAAACCCTGGTGGCGTAATGGTTAAGTGCTATGGCTGCTAACCATAAAGGTTGGCAGTTCAAATCCACCAGGTGCTCCCCGGAAACTCTATGAGGCAGTTCTACTCTGTCCTATAGGGCCGCTATGAGTCGGAATCGACTCAGTGGCAACGGGTTTGGTTTTTGGTTTTTGTTTGTGCTCTATCTAAGTATTTGTTTATGTGAAAGACTTCCTAAAAGATGTTTTCCAAGATTGTCCTAGCTATTGTTTTTATACTTCAGGGCCCAATTGACATGTCTTTGTGAGACCTTGTTGCTCCAGCTCAGTCACATGCTTTATACTGAAGAACAGGGAATAATGAATGGTTCCAATTTTAACTCCCAAGTCAACCGAAAAGTCGGTGGTTCGACCCCACCAGCCGCTCCATGGAAGAAAGATCTGAAAGTCTGCTTTGGTAAAGATTACAACCTTGGAAACTTATGGGGCAGTTCTATTCTGTCCTATAGGGTCGCTATGAGTCAGAATTCACTTGATGACAACAGGTTTGGTTTTGGTATCCAGTTGCTGGGAGGTAACCTCTAAACCCATGGAAGTTCCCAAGTCATTGGAGTGTCTTTGTTATTCATGGTGGGCCTCAGGACCATACCTGAGAGTTTATGCCAATGAGATGACTCACGATGGGGGCTGACCATGCCAGAAAGACCTATCCCCGTGATAACAGCCCAAGTTCTAGGGAGGGGAGCAGGGCCAGAGATCAAGTTCAATCACATGACCAATGATTTAATCAATCACACCTATGTAATGAAACCCCAATAAAAACTCTGGACAGCAAAGTTTGGGTGAGCTTCTCTGATGGACAATACTTCAGTGTAAAAGAGGGTGATGCATCCTGACTCTGTGGGGAGAGGACACAGAAGCTTTGCCTTTGGGACCTCCCTCCCCACCCACCCCCCCTCCCCTGCCCAGTGTTCTATCTATGTGTCTCTTCTTTTGACTTGTTCTGATTTGGATAATTTTTTTTTTTTTTGCTATAATAAAACTATAATAATAACTATAGCACTTTCCTGAATTCTGAGAGTCATTGTAGTGAATTATTGAACCTGAGGGGCTAGTGGAAACCCTTGAATTTGTAGCCAGTTGGTCAGAAGTGTGGGTGACCTGGGATCCCCTGAGCTTGTGGATAGTGTCTAAAGTGAGGTCACTCTTGTGAAGGATGTGCCCTAAATTCAGCGGTTTGGCTAACTCCAAGTAATTAGAGTCAGAATGGCATTGCAATATGGTACATTTGTCACAACTAATGAGCCAATATTGATACATTAATACTGACTAAAGCCCATATGCTATTCAGATTTCCTTAGTTTTTAATCTAATGTCCTTTTTCTATTCAAGGATACCACATTATATTGAGTTGTCATTTCTCCTTAGGCTTCTCTAGACTGTGAAGTTTTCTCAGACTTTCCTTGTTTTTATGATTTTGACAGTTTTGAGGAGCAGGTTTTCAATAAGTTCTGTTTTATTAGGTTAAGGAAGTTACTGTCTATTTCTAGTTTGCTAAGACTTTTCATATGAATCTATTAGTGAATACTTTGGTTTTATTTATATAATGCTTTTATAGCTATTAAACCATTAATGGTGTAAATCATTGATAGATTTTCTAATGTTAAAACATTCTTGTAATCTTGCAACAAACTTGAATTGGTCATAATATGTTATTTATTGTATACATTACTGAATTTAGTTTACTAATTTATTTCTTAGAAATTTTACTTCTATGTTAAATGAATAATTTCTTTTATAGGAATCAACACAAAGCTAGTTCCTATCAGGCGAAGGTTAAAAATGTCCCAAATGTCCAACTTTTCCAAACTGCTATCCCACTCCATCATCTCTAACATCAACTACTCCTCGCCTCAGTACTCTCCCTCCCATCTTTGCGTTCTGTAATTTGCTGTAACATCTCACAGAACTCACAAACTGTATCTCAAGAAAATGGCTCACCTTGTTGTGGAGGCTGGCAAATCTTAAATCTGTGGGTTAGGCATCAGGCCGTAGGCTTCTCCTGACCCACACTGTTGCAGGGGCTGACAAACCCAAACTGGCGGGTCAGACAACAGGCTGCTAGCTCACAAGGCTGTGGAAGCTAGTGAACCAGGTCAGATGACAGGCTGATGGCTCAAGTGGCTGTGGAAGCTGGTGATTGCCAGAATCAGCAGGTCAGACAGCAGGCTGCTGGCTCAGGCTCCAAGAACCAGAGGTCAGACAACCACAAACTGGATGCAGGATCCAGAGAGAGCAAGAGAGAGAGAGAGAATTCCCAGAGGATTCATATGTATTTGATGCAGACCACATCATCAAGAAAACTTCCCTTGAGAAGGCAGTGACCTGAGTCAAATCCTTTTGTAAGGGTAGCAACTGGGGTAAGGGTAGTGACTTGAGTCACACTGCCTTTATTAAGGTGGTGACTCAAGATACATCCCTAATCCTGCCTCATTAACACAACCACAGGCATAGAGGCTAAGAATCACCATACATCAAAAAATGGAGCATAATTACATCAAATCACAAAATGGAGGACAAGCATGCAATACTGGGAATCATGGCCTCACCAAGTTGACACATAATCCCAACTATCAGATTCCATACACCTTATTTGCATAGTCCCACTCAATCATTGTATGTAAGTCACAAAGACTATGGCTAGAAGAACCATATTAAATAATTCATTGCACTGCATATATCTGTTAATGAGATTACTGTATCTTAAAATTTTCCTTCCTCAGGAGACAGCCTAAGATGATAGATTATTCAGACACACCATGCAGTCCCTCTACAGCAAAGACCCAAGAAACCAAGTGAAACAGATACAGATGACAATACTGGAACCCTAAGCATCAAACAGAAGGAAAAAGAGTTATATAGAATCCAATTAGAAGAAGAAACTGAACAAAAACTGCGAGTGAGGAGAGATATGGAACAGAAGTGCCCTGCCAGCTGGCCTGGCACAGTATAACCGTCTTAAGACAAAGCCAGCAGCGATCCAGGGTGAGGAGCACAGGAAGGCAACTTTATGGAATTCCCAATAGGAAACAGAGAAATTGTGTAGACATACCTGGAGTGAAGCAAGGTGAGCAGAACATGAACTCGATCTAAGGAAGGAAAGTACAGGAAGGAGGGTTAGAGCTCCAAGAATCCTGGAGTCCACAGAGCAAGGAGAGAGCCAAGATGCATAAACAGGGCTACTCACCAGAGGTTGTCCCTGACCATTAGGGAGGGTGGCACACATGGAGTAATAGATTCATAGAGTGTCAGCAGGAGGTCCCCTACCTGACCAGACTCTGGGCAGCTCTCTCCTCGCACTTGTTTGAGGCCAGGTCCCGATTGCTGGCTGCAGCCAACTAGGAGCATCCAGACACCCACATCTGGTGACTAGAGGAGTACACATCCTATCCCCCTTCCCTCCTTGTGATTAGTGGAGAAAACACCCCCCACCCCTGCAACCCTGCCTGCTGGGGACTGCAGTATGAGCCCACTATCTCCTCACCCAGCCCCACCCTACTTACACCACCCACCCGCTGCCCGTTGCCTGCCACACCCCACGTCACACCCCTATGCATGAAATCCTGTCCACTCGGTGAGCAGCAATGAGCACTTCCAGTCCCCCAGTTGCCCACCCACCAGACCCCTCTACCCATAGGCTTACCCACGCAGAGAGCAGCAGAGAATGGTCCCATGTACCTGGTTGCCTGTGACACCCCCCAGCCACCATAATCCCCTGCATATCACCCAGCGTACCCAGCGTGCAGCAGTGAGCACTCCAGTGCCACATGCCACCAGTCACAACACCCTGCCCACTCGGCAAGCAATAGACAGAACTCTCTTACCCTGTCACCTGCCACACACCCCCACTCACTGCCCCACCCACCCAGCGAGCAGCAGTGAGCACCTCCACCCCACCAGGCACCCACCACACACCCCCACCCGCCACACACCCCCACCTACCATCCCACCCACTTGGTGAGCAGTAGTGAATGAGCCTGCACCTCTGGTCTCTTGCCAAATCCCCCTGCCCACCACCCCTCCAGCCTGGAGAGTGCCATCATGTGCTCCAGCACCACTGGATCAACAACAGGTAGTGGCCTGTGCCCATGCAGCCAGCCCCCAGCCACCCCATATGCTCAGTGAATAGCTTGTCCTGCCCGCCACTGCCCCTCCCACCCAGTGACAGGTTGTGAGCAATCTTGTGCTGCCAGACCAGCAATTAGTGGAGCACACTCACCCTACCCATCCTGACATATCAAAAAATCAAGACAAAGCAAACAAATATACAATCAATCAATAAATACATACATAAATAAAATAATAGCTTAATGCCTCAGAGACAGCAGACAATAATAAATCACATTAAGAAACAAGATAAGATGGCTCACAAACAGTGAGCAAAATAAAGGGAAAGAAAACCTTCCTGAAGAAGAAATGGTAATGGAACTAACTGAGAAGGAATTCAAAAGACTTATATTAGGAGCCTCAAAAGATCAAGGAAAACACAGAAAAAAACCCTAGAAGAATTCAGGAAAACAAAACAGGAACAAAATGACAGACTCTATAGACAATTAGAAATCATACAAAAACAACAACTAGAAATTCAGAAGATTAACTATAAAATGTCAGAAATAGCTCAACGGAAGGACATAGAAGTAGAATTGAATCAACAGAAGAAAGAATCAGTGAAATACAGGACAAATCTCTTGATAGTAATTTGTTTGAGGAACAATCGGGAAAAAAAAAAAAATGAGGAAAGCCTAAGAGTTATGAGGGACACCATCTAGAGGAATAATTTATGTATAGCATGAATTCCAGAAAAGGAGGAGGAAAAAAGTACAGTGAGAATTTTTTAAGGTATATTAGCTGAAAACTTCTCAAACATTATGAAAAAGAGAAGGTTACCATCCAAGAAGCTCAGTGAACCCCATACAGGACAGACTTCCCCCAAAATTCACTAAAACATCATCACCAAACTTTCCAAAACCAAAGAAAAAGAAGAAATTCTGAAAGCAGCTTGTGAAAAATGAAGTATCTACAAAGGGGCACCAATAAGACTAAGTGCTGATTTCTCTTCAGAAACCATGCAGGCAAGAAGGCAATGAGATGACATATATAAATCCTGAAGGAAAAGAACTGCCAACCAAGAATCATATATCCAGCAAACTTGTTTTTCAAAAATGATAGGGAAACCAACACATTTCCAGATAAGCAGAAACTAAGGGAATTTGTAAAAACCAGACCAGCTGTTATGAATTGAATTGTGTCCCCCAAAAGTATGTGTTGTAAATCCTAACCTCTATGCCTGTGGTTATAATCTCATTTAAGAATGGGTTGTCTTTGTATGTTAATGAAAGAGGATTGCTGTAGGGGGTATCTTGAGTCAATCTCTTCAGACATATAAAAAAGATTAAACAAGCAAGTAGATATGGAGTAAAATAGAAGTCAAGACACATGGAGATATCCAAGGAATGAGGAAACAGAAGCTGAAGAGTCAAGAACATTCTTCCAGAGCTGACAGAGAGAGAAGGCCTTTTCCTAGGGAAGATTCTCTGAATT
>NW_004444046.1:7428348-7430830 GCF_000243295.1 Trichechus manatus latirostris | reverse complement strand
GTGCCCAGAGGAACCCTACTCTGCCAGTAAGCCTCGTCCCACAGGCACTCAGCTGTAGCTCTGTGGATTGGCAAACACAGTTCTACAAAGTGCCCAGAGGCACCCTACTCTGCCAGCAAGCCTCATACCCAAAGGCACTCAGCTTTCTTGCTTCATGGGCCAGGAAGCCCACTGCACCATCTCCTGCCAGTCTCTCCTGCCACCGTTTCTCTGCCACTGCTACTTGTCATCTTCAGTGTTAGAAATCTCTCTCTCTCTCAGTCTCTTGGTTCCAGGAGCTTCTCAGCACAGAGATCCAGGTTCCAAAGTAAGCACTCCACTCTTGGCCCTTCTTCCTTGGTGGTTTGCTCTGGAACTGGCTCTCTTTTAAGCCAAGCAGGATGGCAAAACTGACCATCACCTTGGTGGGCCCCAATTACCTTATTTGCACAGTCCCACCTAATCACTTGGGTGGGAGTTACAAGACCATGGTGAGAAAAGCCATACAAAAGCAATCCATTGCACCATATCAAGCAAACTATCCAACAGACAGCAAGAGTAGCAATAATAATTCCAGACAAAATAGACTTGAAGTCAAAATCCATTATAAGAGACAAAGAAGGGCATTAAATAATGATTAAAGGGTAAATCCACCAAGAAGACATAACAATAATAAATATTTATGCGCCCAATGACAGTGCTCCAGAATCATAAAACAAACTCTAACAGAATTGAAAAAGGAAATAGACATATCTACAATAATAGTAAGAGACTTTAATACACCACTTAAGACAATGGACAGAACCATTAGAAAGAAATTCAATAAAGAAACAGAAGATCTAAATAACATAATCAACAAATTTGACCTCATAGATATATACAGAACACACCACCTAACAGCATAACCTGAACCCGTTGCTGTCGAGTCAATTCCAACTCATAGTGACCCTACAGGACAGAGTAGAACTGCCCTATAGGGTTTCCAAGGAGCGGCTGGTGGATTTGAACTGCTGAGCTTTTGGTTAGCAGCCTTAGCTCTTAATGACTGCACCACCAAGGTACATTTTTCTTCAAAGCACATGGATCATTCTCCAGAATACACCATATCCCATGCCACAAATCAAGCTTCAATAAATTTAAAAAATCAACATTATAAAAAGCATCTTTTTTTACTGTAAAACTATAAAACTAGAAATCAATAACAGAAAGAGCAAAGAAAAAAATTAAATACATGGAGAGGAATAAAACCTTAAAATTTACTGAATCATAGATGAAATTAAAAAATTCTTGGACTCAAATGAGAATGAAGACACAACATACCAAAATCTCCAGGACACAGCAGAAGCAGTGCTCAGAGGAAAAGTTATAACACTAAATGCACACAACAAAAAAGAAGAAAGGTCCAAAAGCAATAAATTAACCTGACAACTTGACCAAATGGAAAAAGAAGAGCAAAAGAAGTTCTCAGTCACCAGAAGAAAGGAAATACTAAATATCAAAGCAGAAATAAATGAAATAGAAAAACAATACAAAGAATCAACCAAACTAGAAGTTGGTTCTTTGAGATGATCAATAAAATTGACAAACCACTGGCCAAATTGACTAATGAAAAAAATAAGAAGACACAAATAACGAAAATAAATGAAAAGGGTGACATTACAACAGGGCCAACCAAGATAAAGAGAATCATAAGAGAATATTATGAAAAATTGTATTCTAACAAATTTGAAAACAGAAGAAATGGACAAATTTCTAGCAACTATCTCCCTAAACTAACATAGAGTTATTGTTATTGTTGTTAGGTGCTGTCAAGTCACTTCTGACTCATAGCGACCCCATGTACAACACAACGAAACACTGCCCAGTCTTACACCATCCTCACAATCGTTGTTATGCTTAAGCCCATTGTTGCAGACACTGTGTCAATCCATCTCCTTGAGGATTTTTTCTTTTTTGCTGACCCTCTACTTTACCAAGCATAACATCCTTCTCAAGGGACTAGTCCCTTCTGATGACATGTCCAAAATGTGTGAGATGAAGTCTCACCATCCTTGCTTCTGAGGAGCATTCTGGCTGTACTTCTTCCAAGACAGATTTATTCATTCCTCTGGCAGTCCATGGTATAATCAGTATTCTTTGCCAGTACCAAAATTCAAAGGAATCAGTTCTTCTTGGGTCTTCTTTATTCATTATCCAGCTTTCACATGCATTTGAGGTGATTGAAAACACCATGGCTTGAGTCAGGCACACCTTAGTCCTCAAAGTGACATCTTTGCTTTTTAACACTGAAAAGAGATCTTTTTCCCAATGGAATGCATCATTTGATTCTTGACTGCTGCTTCCATGGGTGTTGATTGTGCATCCAAGTAAAACGAAATCCTTGACACCTTCAATCTTTTCTCCATTTATCATGATGTTGATTATTGGTCCAGTTGTGAGGACTTTTGTTTTCTTTATGTTGAGACGTAATCCATACTGAAAGTTGTAGTCTTTGATCTTCGTC
>NW_004444046.1:7422031-7427560 GCF_000243295.1 Trichechus manatus latirostris | reverse complement strand
TACTTTGGCTCTCGTGGACTTTTTCTAATTTTCTTCAACTTCAACTTGAACTTGCATATGAGCAAATGATGATCTGTTCCACAGTTGGCCCCTGGCCTTGTTCTGACTGATGATATTGAGCTTCTGCATCATCTCTTTCCACAGATGTAGTCGATTTGATTCCATCTGGAGAGGTCCAGGCAGCTAACAAACAGCTCTTGGGTGAAGTGTCTGTTCATATCCTTTGCCCATTTTTTAACTGAATAGTTTCTTTTTGTTGTTGATGTGTTGAAGTATTGTATAGATTTTCAAGATTAGACCCTTGTCAGGTATATCGTAGTCAATATTTTTTTCTAAGTCTATAAGTTCTCTTTTTACTCTTTTGGTAAATCTTTTGATGAACATAAGTGTTTTATTTTTAGAAGCCCCCAGTTATCTAGTTTATCTTCTGGTGTTTGTGCGTTGTTAGCTATGGTTGTATCATGTTTATGCCTTGTATTAGGGCTTCCACTTTGTCTTCTTCCTTTCCAATTTGGATGCCCTTTGTTCCTTTTTCTTGCCTCATTGCTATAGCTAGGTCTTCCAGCACAATGTTAAATAGGAGTGGTGATAAATCGCATTCTTGCCTCCTGTTCTCAGAGGGAATGCTTTCATCTTCTCTCTGTTGAGAATGATATTGGTTTTGTATAGATGCCTTTTATTATGTTGAGAAATTTCCCTTTAATCCTATTTTATTGAGAGTTTTTATCAGGCACAATGTTATATTTTATCAAATGCTCTTATGCATTGATTTAGATGATCATGTGATTCTTTTCTTTTGTTCTACTTATGTAGTGGATTATGCTGACTGATTTTCTAACGTTGAATCATCCTTGCATACCTGGTATGAATCCTACTTGGTCATGGTGTATTTTTTTTTTTTTATATGATACTGAATTCTATTACCTAGAATTTTGTTGAGAATTTTTGTATCTATATTCATGAGAGATATTGGTCTGTAATTTTCTTTTTTTGTGGTATCTTTCTCTGTCTTTGGTGTCAGGGTTATGCTGGTTTCATAGAGTGAATTCAGGAGTATTCCTTCCTGTTCTATACTCTGAAATAGTTTGAGTAGTACTGGTGTGAGCTCTTCTCTGAATGTTTGGTAGAAATTCTCCAGTGAAGCCATTGGGCCAGGGCTTTTTTGTTGGGAGTTTTTTTTTTGTTTGTTTGTTTCTTTTTACAACCTCTTCAATCTCTTCTCTTGTTATGGTCTGTTAAGGTTTTCTACCTCAGTTTGTGTTAGTTTAGGTAGTAGTGTGTTTGTTCATTTCTTCTAAATTCTCAAATTTACTGGAGTACAATTTTCATAGTAATCTGTTATGATTCTTTTTATTTCATTTGGGTCTGTTGTAATGTCTCCCATCTCATTTCTTATTTGGGTTATTTGCTTCCTCTCCTGTTTTCCTTTTGTCAGTTTGGCCAGTGGTTTGTCGATTTTGTTGATCCTTTCAAAGAATCAGCTTTTGGTCTTGTCGATCCTTTCTATTGTTTTCTGTTCTCTATTTCATTTATTTCTGCTCTGATCTTTATTATTTCCTTTCTTCTTTTGTGGGCTTCTTTTGATGTTCTCTTTCTATTTATTTGAGTTGTAGGGCTAACATTTTTACTTTGGCCTATTCTTATTTTTTGATGTGTGTGTTTACTGCTATAAATTGACTTCTGAGCAGTACCTTTGCTACGTCCCAAAGGTTTTGGTATAATGTGTTTTTATTTTTATTTGTTTCCAGGAATTTTTTTATTTTCTCTTTGATTTGTTCTATCACCCGGTTGTTTTTAAGCAAAGTGTTGTTCAGTTTCTATGTGTTTGAGTTTTTTTCCTTGTTCCTCCTGTTATCGATTTCTGCTTTTATGGTATTGTGATTAGAGAGAATGCTTTGTCTTATTTCAATGTCTTGGATTTTATTGAGGGTTGCTTTGTGGCCTAAAGTATGGTCTATTCTGGAGAATGTTCCATGTGCATTGGAAAAAAAAATGTATTATTTGCTGCATTGGATGGAGTGTTCTATATACGTCTATGAGGTCAAGTTGGTTGATTTTGGCCTGTAGATCTTCTGTATCTTTGTTGAGTTTCTTTTTACATGTCCTGTCCTCTATGGAGAGTGGTGTGTTGAAGTTTCCTACTATTATTGTGGAACTTTCAGTTTCTCTTTTCAGTGCTGTTAGAGTTCGTTTTATGTATTTTGGAGCCCTGTCATTGGGTCTGTAGGTATTTCTTAAGGTTATGTCTTCTTGGTGTATTGTCCCTTTAATCGCTATATAATATCCTTCCTTGTCTTTCATGGTTGATTTTGCCTTAAAGTCTATTTTATCTGAGATTACTATCGCCACTCCTTTTTTGGTTACCACTTACTTGTATATTTTTTCCATCTTTTGATTTTTAATATATTTATGTCTTTGAGTCTAACATGTGTCTCTTGTAGACAGCATATTAATGAGTCATTTTTTTCTATCCATTCTGCCACTCTCTGTCCCTTTACAGGTGCATTTAAGCCATTTACACTCAGTGTGGTTATCGTTTGGTATAAGTGTATTGCTGTAATATTGTCATGCTTTTTTTTTTGTGGTGCTGATGATTTCTTTGTTCCTCATACTTTCCTGTGCTGAGTTCCTTTTGTTTGTGGATTTTCCTTTCTTTCATTAGTATAGATTCTGTGTTTACTAAATCTTTATGTTTATCTTCTTTTTTGTTTTAATGAGTAGGTTTGTTAACTTTCTGTGTGGTTACCTTGAAATTTACCCTTATCTTTCTAAGTTTGAACAAGTCTTTGTTATTACTTAATATCACCTTAATTTCCTCTCTGTTTGAAACTTCTATACCTACACTGTTTATTCCCCCTTTTATTGTTTTGAGGTTGTCATCATTTACTGAGTGACCTCTCTCTTTCCATATTTTAAGTCTGTTAGCTTTGTTTTATTACTGAGAGTTCTTTACCTTAGTTGCTATTTGGCTGATGCTGTCCTGTATCCTAGACTCCAGTTGTTGTCTGATGTTATTGGTTCTCTAACCAAAGTACTTCCTTTAATATTTCTTGTAAGTTTGGTTTGGTTTTTACTACTTCCCTTAACTTCTGTTTACCTGGGAATGTCCTAATTTTGCCATCGTATGTGAGAGATAGTTTTTCAGGATATATTATTCTTGGTTGGCATTTTTTTTTCAAGGTTTTATATAGGTCATCCCATTGTCTTCTTGCCTGCATAGTTTCTGCTAAGTGATCAGAGTTTGGTCTTATTGTTTCTCCTTTGTAAGTAACTTTTCATTTTTCTTGAGCTGCTCTCAAAATTCTTTCTTTGTCTTTGATTTTGGCAAGTGTGATTAAGATATGTCTTGGTGACTTTCTTTTGTTGTCTATCCCATATGGGGCTAATTGAGCTTCTTGGGTGGTCAGTTTTCTGTCTTTAATGATATTTGGGGAGATTTCTGCCAGCAAATCTTCAACAATCTTCTCTGTGTTTTCCCTTTTCTTCCTCTGTTTTGGAACACTGCTCTTGATTGTGTTCTACACAATTCTTGCGTTTTCTTCATTTTTCTTCTTTATTTTCTCTGATTTTTCCTCAAACAAAGTGGTGTCCATGGATTTGTCTTCAATCTCGCAAATTCTGTCTTCCTTTGTTTCAAATTTGCTCCTAAAACCTTCTATTGAGTTGTCTATTTCTGAAATTTTGTTGTTTTTCTTTTGGATTTCTAGTTTCTGGTTTTTGTATGATTTTTAATTGCTTATTTATTTTGACGTTTTGTTCTTGTATTATTTTCCTGAATTCTTATATTGCTTTGTCTGTATTTTTCTTGATTTTTCCTCGTTTTTGTTCGTGTTTTCCATGATTTCGTCTATGTTTTCCTTGATCTCTTTCCTAATCTCTTGGAGAGTCCTAAATATTAGTCTTTTGAATTCTATATCAGAGGTTCCACTGCCTTTTCTTCTGCTGGAAAGTTATCTGATTCTTTATTTTGGTAACTTGCAAGAGCCATCTTGTCCTGCTTTTATGTTTTGATGTTGTCTGCTGTTTCCGAGACATTAAGGTATTATTTTCTTTATTTATTGATTGTATGTTTATTTGTTTCATCCTGCTTTTTTGTTTTGTTTTGATATGTCATGGTGGGTGGGCTGGGCATGCTTTGTTGCTTGCTCTTCTGTGGGCACCTTGTCTGGGTGTGCAGGGCAGCAGCAGGTAAGGTAAGCCCACTTGGCTGTACAATGGTTTGGTGAGGTGGCTGAGGGCGGACTGGGCAGACATTGTCTGCCTCATGATGTTGGTCCATCGGTGTGAGAGTGTTCACAGACCCTAGCCAGATAGGTGGGGTGTCTGGCTGGGAGTGGTATGGGCTTACTTCCCACCATTCAGCAGCTGGTTGAGTGGCAGGAGAGGAGAGGTAGTGTGGACCCCATGAAGCAGCAGGTCTGAGCATTGGGGATGTTCTAGCCACAGTGGCTCAGTGGGGGCCAGCAAGAAGGGGGTGGTGTGTGTGGCTATGTGGCGGGGACAGGGAGAAAGAAAAGAGACAGAAAGAAAAAAAATTTAATTAGTAGCTAGCAGGTGGGGGTGTCGTGGACCCCACATAGTGGTGGGTCAGTGGCTCTCTAGTCAAGACAGCACAATGTGGCTAAATGGAAGGTGTGGAGTTGGCATATGGGGCTAGGTTTGAGGTAGGAAGAAAAGGAAAAATAATAATCATCAAATTAAAAAATGACATGGTGGGAGCTGGCAAGTGGGGGTGGGGTGGACTCTTGGTGGCAGTGGCTGGCAGCTCTCTAGCTCCAGCAGTGTGGTGTGGTCTGGAGGAAGAGGGGAGGTGGTGTACAGGGCTAGACGGGAGGGAGAAAGTAAAGGAAGAAAGGGGGGAAAATGGCACAGTGGAGACCAGTAGGTGGGAGCAGGGTGGACACAGGGTAGTGGCAGGCCAGTGACTATTTAGCCTAGGCAGTGTGCCATGGCTAGGCGGGAAGTGGTGGAGGTGGCATATGGAGATAGATGGGAAGGAGAAAGATAAGAAACGGGAAAAAGAATGGCAAGGCAGGAGCTGGTGGGTGGGGGTGGGGCGGACCTGGGGTGGTAGTTGGCCAGTGGCTCTCTAGCCAGGTGGCACATGCTAGCCCATTGGGAAGGGGTTGGAGTGGCATACAGGGCAGAAGGGTGAAGGGTGGGAAAGGGTGTTTGGTTACCAAATGCTCTGTCTCCTGTTGTGAGCTCCATTGAGTTGCCTTCCTGTACTCCTTGTTTGAAGTTGTTGTTGGCTTTGTTCCAAGATGATGACACTGTGCCATGTTGGTTGGCAGGGGACCTCCACTCCATATTTCTCCTCGTTTTTTGTTTTCCATCAGTTTCTTCTTCCATTTGGTGTTTGGTCTAGTTCTTTATCCCTTCATTTGATGCTTAGGGTTCCAGGATTGATGTTTGTGTCTGTTTTACTTAGTTTTTTGGGTCTTTGCTGCAGAAGGATGGCATGATGCATCTGTCTAGGGCACCAAGTTGGCTCCGCCTCCCAAAAGTATCTAATTTTTGTTTTAATCA
>NW_004444046.1:7416918-7420829 GCF_000243295.1 Trichechus manatus latirostris | reverse complement strand
TTTTATGTTTAGCTCTAGTTCTATTTATCTTTATTCCTAAAATCCCCTAGAAAGTCATATCTACATCAAAACTGAAAATGAGCTAGTTAAAATAGCTATATACGTAGAAAAGAGGGCTCATGTACTTCCTGTTTTGAGAAAAATCAGTCTACAAAACTCTAATGTTTACAAAACAGATAAATTTGAGAGAATGCAAAAGAGTATTTTTAAGACATTCATCATAGACTTGGTTAAAAAGTAAGTTTCATTTCTGCACTAAGAATTTGATTCAACTAATTAAATTCAATTTGCTCTGAACTTCTCTGTGAAGTGAGATTAAGATGTCCTTAGGATCAATTGTGGAGCTGATAATTTAGCTTCTGCACCTTCTGCTTCCCCTTTTTTGAGATTATCCTCTTTCCTACAAGCTTCCCATGCTACCCATCTGCCAGCCACTCTCCTTTGTTTTCAGATCTTCTCCAGGAGGGGTCTAGACAATGGATGAAAATTGGGAGGAAGTACAAAATATATTCCATTTTAAGAGCTGAAGGGGTGGAACAGAAACCACCCCTACCCCCACAAGAAGCTCATCACAGGACTAGGATGCTGAAGAGTGACTGGCATGGTGCTGTTTATATTTGGGCAGGCTTCCCATTGTGGGTGCCTTTGACTCTAGGGAGATATGATAATGTGAAAGAGGAGGAGGAGCCATTTATTGAACACTTTCTCTATTCTAGGTGCTCTTGTTTGCAAGTTCACTTCATCCTCCCAAAAACCTGCCAGGTAGAAATGGGACTAATCATTATTTACATATGAGGAAACTGCAGTCACAGAACTAGTAAGTGAAAGAGCCAGGACTTGACCTTTGGTTTGTCTGATTCCACATGAACCGCTACTGAGATGGAATATGTCAGAAGAGAAGCAAGGGGTTAGGTGAGATGGGCATTTTCAATGTAATTTTGAAAGAAAAACAAAGGAGTGCTAGCATAAACTCTACTAACTCAGCTATGAACAAAACCTACTCTAGTGACACTTGTCCCCTTATTAAAAATGAAGCCCTTTAATATTTATCCTATTGAAAAAAGACAGGTTAATGCAACGTACTCCCACTTACTTTGACATCAGATAAATCTGGGTCAGAAACTCACTTCACCACTCATATCTGTGTAATGTGGGGGAAAACAACTGCACATCTCTGAAGCTCGATTTTCTCACCTACAAAATGAGGATAATAATTATCTACTTCTTAGAGTTGTTACAGGGTTAAGTGAGTTGATATATGCCACCCAAATTTCTATCAGAGACCCAGCAGCCCAGTCTCAGCTTCCATGAGAATATAATCCAATATCTAAAACTGACGTAATTCCAGTCTTTATAATTGTCTCTTACAGAATATTATGTGGGAACTAATTCCAAATCCATGACATCTCTTCAAATCCTTTTCCTGTTTCTTTTGCTCCATCTGTCTCCTATGGCACAGCTCTCCTGAAGCATTGCTTCCGTTCCCAAAACAACACTTCCTTGAAAATCTGGGTTTATTTCTCCTTCCCCTTTTACTTTCATTTCTATTCTGTCTTCTCTATGCTGAGGAAAATTTGACCAATTTGAGCACATACCAAACCAAAAAAACCAATCTGTTGCCGTCGAGTCAATTCCAACTCATAGTGACTCTATAGGATAGAGTAGAACTGCCCCGTGGGGTTTCCAAGGAGAGGCTGGTGGATTTGAACTGCCGACTTTTTGGTTAGCAGCCAAACGCTTAACCACTGCACCACCAGGGCGCCAATTTGACTACATACTCATTTCCAGTTCTGTCTCTTTCTGTACTTTGCCCTGATTCTGCATCACAAAAGCCAGCAAAGTAGGTGGAAGGGGCAGGCAAGAATTTTCTTAAAATTTATTATCATTTTAAATTAATCATCATACATATGTAAATCTACTTGCACATTGCCGTGTATAAGTTCACAAGTAAATATTAGTTTCCTTTCCTCCTATAATAGCTGACTTGTAAATTTTAGGTACTCCTTCCTCCCATCCGCCCTCAGAGAGCTACCTCTAGAAATTGCTTCCCCTCCAACCCCGCATAACCTATCAGGTTCTGTTAGGAACTGTTTCCTGTAACATGATATTCCTCCACGATGATAGTGATGAGCAGTGGAGAACAGTCTAGACTAGAAACCAAATAAAGGGACTCCTGGCAAGTCACAATATTTTGGGAGTTGTAGAGAAAAAGATGTTTTGTTGACTTAGCAAAATTTATAATTGTAATTCATATCAATACATACAATTCAGAGTCAAATTCAATAAAATTAAACCACTCTTCCTCAAAATACATGAATACTTCGTAAATGCCTTGACTATAGCATAAATGGGACATTTCTGTTTGGCAATTTTGAATATAGTAGTACATTTGTTATGGATTGAATTGTGTCCCCCAAAAATATGTGTTGTAAATCTTAACCCCTATACCTGTGACTATACTCCAACTTGGGAATCGGGTCTCTTTGTTATGTTAATGAGACAGTATTAGTGTAGGGTGTCGATCCTTTTGAGATATAAAAGGAGCAAACTGAGGAAGCAGAGGTGGGGGAAGAGGGATGCCAAGCCACTTGAAGATCACCCAGGAGCAGAAGCTCAAAAGAGACAAAGATCTTCCTCGAGAGCCAACAGAGAGAGAAAACTTTCCCCTAGAGCCAGTCCCTGTATTCAGACCCTAGCCTCCTAAACTGTGAGAAAATAAATTTCTCTTTGTTAAAGCCACCCATTTGTGGTATTTCTGTTATAGCAGCACTAGATAACGAAGACAACATCAAAAATTTTAACATAGTTAATGTTTTTAAATTGTGTTAAATATCTAATCATACCATATTGCAAGTTATTTGGATTCAGAACACATTAATGGTCATATTTTTGTATTTTAAATTTCTTTCAGGATTTATCTTTAGTACTGCAAAAAACAGAGCCCGAGGCAAACACTTACGCTTTATTAAGACCTGTAATCCCACGGAAGCAGGAGCTAGGGAAGAAGGGAGCTAAGGCAGAGAAGAAGGATGAGCATTATAAGGGTTGCACTGTTGAGCTGATCACAACAAATGCAGCTGGTTGCTCCATTGTGCATAATATCTTCAGATAGCCCACTGTACTCTGAAACAGTCTAAAGTAGGGTGAAAGGCAGAATAAAAGAGGTAATTTTTCTGCTAGCCCTTTCCGTTTCCATTCCATCTCCCACTTATCAGTGTCTGTCCTGTCCCTTGGGCCTCTTTTCCTGGGATACAAGGCAAACTGTCAAAGCCAAAGGTTGAGGGGCAGGGAAGAGGGAATAAGGGCTTAGTGTTTCTGGAGTGGGGCATATACTGAGTCCAGTACAGTGCTAAAAATCTGGGTTTTTTGTTTTCTTTTTAAGGCTCTCAAATTGATCACACTCTGAAGTTCTTGGCATGCTCTCATCATTGGGTGCTAGGTCACTCTTCTATTTTATTATTTTTTCTTTTCACCTCCATCCCTAATCCCATTTCTTTTTCCCCCCATAGGCCCTCACTCTACAATGTACTTCAATCCTCCTACCGTACAGTTACTTATGTATATGTTTATTCATAAATATGCATATGGAGTTGACTCTTCTCAGTATATATTTTAGTTTATATAAATGATATTGTATAATAAATCTCATTTTGGTCTTACTTTTTTAACTCAACACCTGTAACTGAGATCCAGCCATGCAGCTAGTTGCAAATTGAGTCCATTACTTCTGTCTGATGCATAGTAATTTATGAAATGCATGTATCATCTTTACTTATTTTTCCATCAAGTGATGGGTACAGAATATAATTCTAAGTCTTTGCTACCATAAACAATGCTATGATAGATGTCATTGTGCATGTCCCCTTGTAGCTCTGAGAGGTTTTTTAGAGTGGAAATGCTAGATTTTAGGT
>NW_004444046.1:7412184-7415795 GCF_000243295.1 Trichechus manatus latirostris | reverse complement strand
ATTTTAATTGTTTATTGTACGTTTTGACATATAATACTTCCATTGTCATTGAGTCCTAAATTTTATGTAATTTGTCTTATAATCTACTCTCAAAACTAAGGGTTATATTAAGAGATTTTTTAGTTATGAGACAAATGAAAAATGTAAGCTGTCTTTTTGTTTTTTATTTCTAAATTTATTGCATTCATGTCAGGAAACATATTCTCTATGATACTGATTATTTTAAATTTATTGATGTCTCTTTTGTGGGCTGGTATCAAGCTGAATTTTGTGAATGTTCAAGGTGTACTTAAAAAGTATGCTTGTGAATTTTATGTCAATTTAAAAATTATATGTATTTGTAATATCTTCTTGATTTCTTGTTTCTTTCACCAGCATATAACTACCCTGTTTGTACCTTATATTCTCTATGTTCTCATTTGTTTGATAAGATTGATGCCTTGGATTTCATTTATTTTATATTTCCTGGTATGTAAATTTTCCATTCCCTTGTTTTCAACCTTTCTTTATATCCTTGTTTTAAATGTGTTTTTTATATATTGTTGAAACTTATTTTGCTAATCATCTGACAGTCTCTGCTTTTGATTAGTAAGTTTAACTCACTTTCATTTATTGCTACTACTGTAATATTGGGACTTATTTATATACCTTTACTTCTTGGTTTCTTTCTACCATGCTTTGTTTTATTCCTTTTTTTTTTTTTTTTCTTTTCATTCTCTTCCATTGGATAGTTTAATTTTTTCTAATAGTTTTGGAGTTACAAATTCTGTTTTTTTATGTCTAGTAGTTCTAATTTATAAGACCAAGAGATAGGTTTAAGTTCTCAATCTAAGTTTAAACGCTATTAATTTCTGAATCTTGCCCATCTACCCCCAACAAGCTAAGAATTCTAGCAAGTTTTTCATTTCCCACTGTGCCATCTTCATACTGGTACCATCTGGAGTTTTAGCACCAAATTAGACTTTAATTTTGTTGTTCATGTTGTTGGGCTATTGCTTATCTATACTTCAATAAACTTTAATAAATTATTTATTCTGCCAACAGGGCACTGGATTTCTCTAGCAAGCTCCTGCCCTGATCTTACACCACTGTCTTGGGCTGGCCCTGATGATTTTTTTACCGCGGAGTTGGAGGAAATAAAGTAGCCCTGTGAAAGAGCCCTCTTCCAATCAATCCATCATCTGTGGTCCCTGTCCCTCTCCTACTCCAGGCCACATTCCTTGCTGCTATTTCTCCACCTCAGATCCCAGCCACCTTCTGTCTCTGTAAGAGTTTTTCACATTCCTGGGTTGATCGCTAAACATGGCTGATATTCATCAATCTCCCTGTCACCCCTGTAATACCACAAGTGCTGGGATGGGAAGTGGGTCAGGAGGGAGGGTCATATGGCCTGTGCTAGTTGCCATATTATCTGAAACTAGCAAGTTTTAAATCTGTTTTATAGTCCTCATAGGGTTATTAGTGGAATAAAAAAAATAATGTATTGCAAGTTCTTGAAAACTGTGTTACGTAAGTGTTCACTATGTACTATTGAGGGGTGTTTTTTCCTCCAGAGTTCTGAACGAATGAGGAAGTTGGAGAGACGAAAAGAGGTAACTTGCTCATTATGGCAATTTTGCACTATTTTCAGCTGGTAGATTTAGAGGTAAGTGACATATTTATGACTGGAATATTAGAGAAAGCGTTTTCACTTCCTTTCTTCCCTATTTAAAATTCTGATTTGAAATCAAACACAATGGACGAAAGAATATGAGGCTTGAGGGGACAGGGACGAGCAGAAGGGTCAAAAGTCAATGTGAGTTCATTTTTTTCTCCCATGTTGCATTGACAACTAACTTTAAAGAGAAAATCAGTATGGATATTACTTGTACTTGAAGATGGATATTACTTATACTTCATTAGGAAGATAATAACTAAGCCCTCCCTCTCATTATTATCTTATACTTTCTAGAAGAGGTTTTCTTCAGAGCTAAAAGTACAGAGGAAGGGAGATGGTACATGTATATCATCTTGGTAATAATTAATTATTCTATTTAACTTTAAAAGCATGTGAGTATTTTTGTGCCATTTTGTAGAATGTTTCTTTAAAGAATTAAACCAAAAAATTATGAGAGCATCCTATAATTTCTTTACTTTTCCATGAATTACCACTAAAAGAAATGTTGACAATTCATCATTCCTTGGAGTGTTATAGAGAATAACGATTTTCCTTATTCTTTATGCTAGTGAAAGAATAATCATTTCCATTGTTCTTTATAATAATGCAATATAAAGTCATAATCACCACATTTTAGCAACTCTAAAATGCATTCAAACAAAAGGAATAAAAACAAGAATTTGACTTTCAATGACAAAAGAGGGGAAAAAACAGAACATCATAGAGGATATTTTTTAACAGGTTAAATAAAGATAGGTTGTAAGTACAAAACTGTTGTACCTAAAAGTGTTTTTGCTTTGATAATTAAAGAATGCTGAATTACATAAAAACAAACTACCTGACAATCTGAGTGAAACAATGACAAAAAACTCAAATTATCTCAGAACATTTTTTCTAAGTTTATTAAGAGACCTAATGATTTTAATACAGTCCCCCGTACAGATCTTAAAGCGACTGATTTAACAGTATGTGATCTAAAGTATAGACAAATTCTAATTTGTTCTAGATTGTAAAACTCGCAGTCTTCATAGATTTCTTAAAATATCATTTATCAATGCATAGCATATTATCTCAAAGAGAGAGCAGTGCAGTAGGAACAGCGTACTGATTCTTCTTAACCTGTTGAAACAGGTGGTGGAACCCAAGTGCGATCTGCCTACGGCAGCTTATCAGTGAGTGTTCCACTTGTTATAGTTTCAGCAGCATTTAACGGAAGATTCAAATAAATTGGCACCACTAACATAAAAGGCCAGAGGGAGGGACGGTGATTCCGGGCTTGGTTAAGTCCTTGGCTCATCACCATCATCACTCTTCTACTCCAGTGTGCTCATCATGTTGGCTTTTGACCTCAGGCTTGCAGGATTGCTGCTGCAGCTTCAAGTGCTTCATGACATGAAAAGACATTCCTTCTTAAGAGTGAGAAAAACTTTCCTACACTCACTGGTCAGAATTATAGCCATGCCCATCCCTAAATCATTCCCTTGCAAGGAAAATGGAATGTCCATGATTAGCTTAGATTAATCAAGACTATCCTCCCTAGGGTTGGGGAAAGCCCTAGCCTTTTCTAAAGTACATAGTCTCCTGATAGATGAACAAAATCAAGGTTCTGATTGCAGGGAAGATGAGTGGGTGGAATTCCTGCTGGGTGGGTGGTCCACAGTGTCTGTTAAGTTGAGTTGGAGGAAGAGCCTAAAAAGAATCAGCCCCAAAAGCAGGGCTGGTGCTTCCAGGTTCTTCTTATGTAAGGAGAATAAATAGTAAAGAATAGCCAGGCAATACTATTTCCTTTTTCCTGATTTTAAATGACTGCCTCAATCCCTGATGATCAGGGAAAGATAAATAATGTGATCATGTCTCTTATAAAAGACAAGAAATTCCCTACATGGAGGAACCAGTGGTTCAGTATTAAATCTGTAACTAAAAGAAATTTGGGGGAAAACATAATTGCATCTCT
>NW_004444046.1:7389188-7405754 GCF_000243295.1 Trichechus manatus latirostris | reverse complement strand
AAACAAATAGTAACATAAATGAGTACATAAATACCAGCGGAAGAAACAGCATTAAGAAAAAGAAATATAGGTCTTTGCAAGCATGGGGAACTGGCCCAGACTGGGAAGAACTGAAAGCTGGCGCTGCGTTTGGATTGCAGAGAGTTAAGAAGGAGGGAGTCTTGAGTTGAAATCTATATTCCAGGAAAATCTATTTTCCAGGAAATTCTGGAAAAATATGTTTGTCGTTTTTGGCCTAAAATAGTGGGGATCATAGAAGTGTTTTAAGCAGGGAAATGTCAGTTACGATGTGCACTTAAAGCTGCAGAGCAGCAAATGTATTGTGGAATGGGAAGAATGGACAGAGGGAGAACCAGCCTCTTGGCAGTTCTGGAGGGGTATTATGAAGCCTGGGACCAGGGCTTTAGAGATGGAAATGGTGAGAAGTAGCTATGTTAAACTACCTTCTGAACTGACTAGGTTTCCCATAAAATGCTTACACTGCCTTCAAGGAGCTTGTAATGTAACTGGGAAGATGATTCAGAGGTATAAAATCACAGAAACAGTGTATTATGAGGAAGTAAACTGAGAAATTCAAACTCTGAGTGCTATAGGAGTGGAGAGTGGGAAAGCAGTCAGTCCTCTCATGGTTAAGACTTGGATAGAGGGGACAGAGGACATAAGAGATGGCAAGAGGCATCACATGATTCAAAGCACAGGGCTGGGCATTCGTGCTGTGCATTCAAGGGACAGTGATGGCAGGATCCCCTAGAGCAGAGATGGCATGTGGAAAAGAAAAACAAATATTGTTGGAGAGGCAGGCTAAGGACTTTGAGAAGGTCAGAGTTTAAAAGACTTGATATGATACTAAAGAATTAGCCATTAAAGAATGTTCTTCATAGGAAGGGTAAAAGATGAAGGCAAGATTTAAAGAAGTTTAGTTTGGCCACACTACTGTGGCTAAATTAGACCGGAAAGAACTTGTTGCCTGTGCTGCTGTTGAATAAGGGATTGGATTTAGCTGGTGGCAATTAGAAATGGAGAGGAAGGATGGATATTAGAG
Organism: Trichechus manatus latirostris; assembly: GCF_000243295.1. Classification (NCBI taxonomy): domain Eukaryota; kingdom Metazoa; phylum Chordata; class Mammalia; order Sirenia; family Trichechidae; genus Trichechus; species Trichechus manatus. The sequence goes on along the minus strand of NW_004444046.1, from coordinate 7,404,712 downwards.
ACTTCCAACAGGTTAGAGATGATGAATTCTGCTTTAGACATAACATTGAGCTTGAAACGATGATGAGGTCTCTAATAATAAATACCCAGTAGGCAATATTGACTGGATGATTTTCTTTGCATTTCTCTGCCTTGTTTCCAATCTCAGGTTGTCTTCCCTCGCTGTTGTTGTTGTTGTTGCTGGCTGCCATCAAGTCATCCCTTGACTCATGGCAACCCCATGTACCACAGAACAAAACACTGCCCAGTCCTCTGCAATCCCCATGATTGATTGCATATAGAACTGTTGTGATCCGTAGGGTTCTCACTGTCTGATTTCCAGAAGTAGATTGCCAACCATTCTTCCTAGTCCATCTTAGTCTGGAAGCTCGGCTGAAACCTGCTCAGCGTTATAGCAATACTATAATGACACCTACAGATGGTGGTGACTGTGCATGAGGTGCATTTGCTGGGAATCAAACCTGAGCTTCCCACATGGAAGGTGAGAATTCTACCACTGAACCATCAATGCCTCATCTCCCCTCATTAGCTTTCCCAAAAGGAATGTTCCCTTACTTGTACAAAGGAAAAATTCTGCTTTCTAAAGCAGTTGGCAAGACTTTACAGAATGAAATATTTTGGTACATACTCTTATATCATATTAAATAATATTTTGGCATAAAAAATGAATTGCCCAAAGAGTCGTAGATTTTTTTGTATTCTTTACCAGCATCAGTAAGTGATTACAGATTTTTAGAAAATGTGACAATAGTAATTTTGAGAACTATAAGTAGAATCCTATTTTAGTGGTCTTAGTGAGATAAAAAAGAGTTTATAATATTTAACTCCTATTAAAATTAAAATATATTGCAATCTACAGCAAAAGAGCTTCAAGGTGTATTATTCATTTTTGTAAAGAAACTCGAACATGCATGTACCATTTGCAAATTTTCTCCGGTTTATTAATGACTCACCCTCCATTGTGCCTTTTTGTCAGGGGAGAAAGTATTCTTCATCTTTCCATCCTCGTGCGCTGTAATCCTATACACTATAGCCAAAATACCAATAGAGTATTTTTTGGAATATCTCAAATTTCAAAGTTCCAAATACACTATAAATGAAAAACACCAAAAGAACAATGTCTTTGCTACAGAGATTAGCTTCAGAGAGGACAACTGTTGAAGACATCTGCTAAGTAGGATTTTTAATTTAATGGAATTTGTTGAACTCTATCAGCAAAGCGCAATTGCTATGTACCATCTGTTGAGGTTTTCAAACTGCCTCACTTAAATAGAACTGGATGTAACAATTGTATCCATTAAAATGGCATATTACCTTTTACTAATTTTTCTTCTTTCCACTTGCTTTCCAATGCTTTCAGAATCATTAGAAGATGAGTTGGCAAGAAAAAAACATGATCTCAAGGGTCAAAACAACTGAGGAGAAGTCCAATGGCTGAAAGAACCTAATAAATGGTTTAAACTTGAGCCAAATTGAATTATGTAGTACTCTGTAGCTATACCTCATCAGAGATTGGGTCTCCAGTGTCCATCACACTGCAGATGGTCCATATGGTGCAAAAGGCTGAGAGAAAGGGAAAAGGAGGGGTTGTTTAGGGCAGGTTCAGAGGGCAGGGCTGTAGAGATAATCCTTTTTTCTCCTCGATCGGACCCAGAAAGTCATCCAGAGAAGCAGCAAAGGATAGAGATTGCACTGAGAGAAGGGATCTCATCCTAGTCTTGTCCTTATAATATACATTCATGGTTAAAGCTTTGCCTCTTTAAGAAAATAGACGAAGTAATTCATATATATGTTATATATGTTATTATAAATGTAATACTTTCCCATTGTCGAAATACGAAAACTCAGAAGAGCAGAAAGTAAAATCACCTGTAATCCCACGTCCCAGAGATTACGACTCTGGGTTTTTTTCCTTTATGCTTTGTATACATCATGAGGATTTTGAAGCACAAACTTTGAAATAATTATAAGCTTGCAGTACTGTGTAATATAATTAACATGAAAGCAAATTTGAAACATGAATTAGGATCTCACTTCTTCACAGCCTCATGATATGCATATAATGTCATGAATAAATCTATTATTCCCCACCGTTGAAAAAATAGGCATTACAGTCCATTATCTGAAAGAACAAAAATTACTTCTAAAAACTCACAAATATAGCTGGAGTCCATGTGATTGCTATTCATACTTCTCAGCACCCCCCCAAAAAAAAACCAAACCCACTGATGTCTAGTCAGACAAATAAGGGGCCCTTCCTCCACTTGTCTTCTCTCTTTTTTCTCAGGATCCCGGCTCCAGCCTGCAATTGCACCTCATGTATTTAAAACTGGGAAATCTTTCTTCCTTTGCTCCATTCTGGACTTGAGCAAGTTATTTTAGCCAAGAGTTGGGGACAGAAGCCAGATTAGAGTGGGCTGAAGTTGGAGTAGGTTTGGCAATGAGAGGGACGAGACAAAGAAAGGTGGAGGAGATGTGGGATTGAAAGAGGGAGAAGAGATTGTTGTTTTCTAATTGGAGAGTCTTGCCCATATTTAAAAGCAGGTAGGAAAGATCTAGAGAGGTTAGTTATGCAACCGAAGGAATAATAGATAATGTAAGGTTTCTGAAAAGAGACAGAGAATGGGTTCCAAAATAAAGGTAAAGCAATTTGTCTCAGAAAAGAAAAGGGGTGGTACCTATAGAGGGAGAGAGGAGAGCATTAGGGTACATGTAATTAACTTTGGGTGTGGGGAGTTAAAAGTTTGTGTCTGGTGGCTTCTATTTTCTGAAAGTAACAAGATAGGTCTCCTGCTGATTGTAAAAAAAGGAGGTGGGGAGGGGTATGACTGAAAGTTTGAGAAATATGAAGTTCTATTAAAGTAGTTGCAGAGAATGATAGTGAATTGATGAGTAAAATGTAGTAAGATTTATAAATAGTGCTGAGGGCATACTTGCAATCAATGATTATGAATTTAGGTAGGAAGTAATCTGTCATCTATTGGGATATTCTCCAACATCCTTGGGATGTCTGAGTACGAGCAAAAAAAAAGAGAGATTTCTGGGTTCATTCAGAGTTGGCATTTTGCCAGATAAGTAAGAGGAGACGGAGGGCTAGTGAATTCAGGATGTTGATGACAGTGTTACTGAAACAATGAAGCGTGAAACCCAAACTGCAAAATGAAGGAAATCAGGAAAGAAAAGGCATCGTATATTAAAAAACAGTGGAGAGGTCAATGGAGGGGAATGATTAAATCAGTCCTCCAAAGTTACAAGTTAGAGAGCATGTATGTTAAAACACTACAATTGAAATTCAAAATATGTACTAAAAATATATTTTCTAAAGCTGGGGGAATAGATGAAACAGAATTTGCAAAATACTGGTAACTGTTGAAGATGGGTGGGTACATGGGGTTTTATTATATTGGAAAAGAAGAACTTAGAGGAAACAGAGAATGTAGAGAGCAAAAGAAAATCCTCCCCCCTAAATATAATAAATATAACCAGAGCATTATAAGATGATATTGCATTCATTAAATAAGAACAGGAGGCAGAAGGAGAAAACCAGAGGGCCTGTTAGGAGGTCTAGTATATGAATAATAGGAGTTTCAAAAAGAGAGAACAGGGAAAGTGGAGGGGAACGAAATCAACAAAGAAATAATTTAGTAAAATTTCCCAGAACTGGAGGTCATGAATTAAAAAGCCAAAAGAGCATCAAGCACAATGGGTGGGGGAAAAACCCACACTAAGGCACTTCTTGGGAAATTTCAGAACACTGGAAACAAAGAGAAGACCCATTGATCTAGGCATCTTTTCTCCTCATGGCCTCTTTCCCTCCTTATTCAGCTTAAACTCAATGGCCAATAATTATAATCACTTCCATGCACATAACCTTAACAACTTTGCCCCTCTTGTGCTTCCTCATCCTCTCTGAGCATGGTTAAGGTCTATTTTCCTGCCACTCCATTTCTGCATGTGAATATAAAGAGAGGAAAACAGCCAGCTGACTAGTATCATTTTAAATTCACAACCATTAACCTCAAGTGGGCCTTTACTGCTGCCCAGCAATCATATTATATGACCCTCATTGTTTCACGCTCCTGCTCTCCTAGACCACTATTTTGTACTTCTCTCTCTCTCCTCTAACTTCCAGCACCTTCTTTCCCACCCACTCTCATCTATCAATCTCGCTTTCTACTTCGTTGAGGAAACTGAGCCTTCAAAGGCTACAAGCCTGCCCCCCTACACCTACCCACTCTCCTGTATCTGTGCCCATGTGCCTGCATTTTCTCCTGTCCCTGGGCGCAGACTAGCTATGGTCTTGCCCTTCTGCTTGAGCACTAAATCCAACTCCTCCCAGGAACACTACTCCAGCCATTCTTCCTTCTCTACCACAGCATCCGTTTTCCTCCTATACTGTATTATTCCCAGCAGCATACAAACTATTATTGTTTCTCACACCTTTAAAAAGAAACTCCCTTGACCCCACACCCCTTTTAGCTACCACCACTATGGTCTATTTACCTTTACAATAAAACCTTTGGAAAAAAGTTGTCTGTGCACACTGTCTCGAAATTATTTTATCACATTCTAATTTGAACCAAAACATGTTTTTACTCCCAAAGTGCCAGTGGAACTGCTCAATAGAAATCAATTACCTCTGTATTGCTAAACACAGGGGTCAGTTTTCATCTTACTTGACTCATGACTCATGCCTCATGATACAGTTGATCACTCTTTCCTCCTGGGTATATTTGATATACTTCACTTGTCTCCTAGGACACCACACTCTCCTGGTTATCTACCTTATTGACCCAAGTATCTTTTGATGGTTCCTTTTCATGTCTCTCACATGCCCTTGACATGTGTCTAAATATTAGGGAACCCTAAACCTCAGGGCCCTTGTATCTGCTCTATACTTTAGCTACACTCACTCCCTAGGTTGTTTTAGCTGGTATCCAGACTTTAAATACTACCTATTGCTGACCACTCCCGATTTTTATATGCAGGCAGAATGCCCTACCAGTATGCCCAACTGCCCACTTAAGTTCTTTGCTTACATTTCTAATAAACATTCCTAATTTAATACATCTAAAATTGAACTCTTAATCTTCCCCTCCAAACCTTTTTCACCTTCCCCTCAAAATTTTTCACCTCCAATCCTTCCCATATCAGCTAATGACAACTTGATACTTTCAGATGCACTGGCTAAAAGACTTGTATACCTGGTACATAAGCATAGCCTTTAGGCTCTACCTTCCAGAAGTCCAGAATTAAACTACTTTTCACCACTTCTATGCCACCACTCTAGTCCAGGTAACCAACATCTTTTGCCACCATGATCTCTTGCCTGAATTATTAAAATAGCTTCCTATATGGTCTCCTGCCTCTGCCCTTGCTCCATTCAGTCTATTCTCTAAACAGCAGTCAGAGTGATAATATTAAAACATGACTCAGATCATGTCACTCTTCTGCTCAAAATGCTCCAGTGATTTACCATCTGAGACAGAATAAAAGCCAAAACTATAACCATGACCTTCAAGACCCTCATGGTTTTGTCCCAATACCTCTCTTAACTGACCTTCTACTATCCTCCCATTTAATCACTCCACTACAGCCTCATTGGCCTCCTTGATGTCCCCCGCAACAAGCCAGGCACTATCCTTCTATATCAGCAAGAGTTCGATCACAGAAGCAGATCCACTAGGAGTGATATGGAGTAAGGGATTTATTTTAGGAAATTGACCTTACACAATTAGGGTAGTTGGTTAAACAGCTTGCAGATGGCTATCCACATCTGGTGCTGGGTCTGAAGTCAGCAGAGCAGGAAGTTGGGAAGAAAAGATACACATAAAATGGAAAGCTCAAGGACAATAAGGGACTATCAATGAGGAGCTGAAATCCATGTGGGTGAACTGGAACCCATATGTCTTTCTCCAGAAGCCAAGGTAGTCTTTCTCCACCTTCAAACTCTAGCCACAACGTAGCAAGTGACCTGCAGAAGAAGCTGATGCCCTTTGTCATGGAGTAAAGCATGCACCAGGCACAAGACTTGGAGAAACTGAAGGAGGACATGCAGCAGAGCATGGAAGAGTTACAGACCTGGCTACTGCCCATATCAACAAAGGTGAACCAGGAAACTCTGGACAACTGCATGAGCTGCAAAAGCTCCTGACCCTACACCAATCTCTGAGCATAAAAACGGCTGCTGCTTCACTTCCCCTCTCTCAACCTTGGACAAATTCCTCTTGTGGCTAATCTTAGCCAAGAACCACATTTGGAAGCTATTTAAAACTAGTTCAGCTAAGTTGACGTAGTACAAAGCCACCTTACCGTTTCCTCTGCCTGGAATGCAATCCACTCCCCACATCTCCCAACAGCCACATATACTTCAAAGTTTTACTAAAAAATCACCTTCCCTGGTCACTATATCTGAAATTTCAATCCCCTGTTTTATTTTTCTCCTTAACACTTACCAACATCTAACTTACTATTTATTTTATTATTTCTCTTTTATATTACTTCTTCTTCCTACTAGCATATAAGTGCCAAGAAGACAAATATTTTTGTCTTTTTCATTCATTTCTACATCCTCATTGCCTAGAATAGTGTCTGGCACATAGTAGTTCTCAATACATATGTGTAAAATAAATTAATAAGTCTTAAATGTTTTCAGAGGAAAAAAAACTTATCACTTGGAAATGATCAGGAATTAAAATAGTGTTGCATTTGAGAAATTCCATGAGCAATTTCTTTCAAATTCTGAGGGAAAATAATGTCTAAACTAGAATTTCATACCCAAACATACCCAAATTCTCAATGGATTGTTATGGTAGAATAAAGATATTTGAGATATACAAGTTCTCAGATAATTTACCTCCCATGCACCTTTTTTTCTCAGAAGCTACTGGAGAATGTGTTCCATTCAAACAGAAAGCAAATGAAGAAAGAGGAAAAGCCAGGATCCAAAAAACAAATGACCCAACCTGACCGAGCAAAGAAGCCAAGTAAAGGAAATACCCAAAATAATTATGGAGAACCAGGACAACAACCTGTGTAGGAGGCCAGAGATTAAAGCAGGAGAGAGGTGGGCTCCAGAAGCAGTGTCTCCAAGAAACAGATGAAACTCATAAGATAGCCTGGTGTGTTTTAATATATTGAGAGGAAGATACATTAGTGATAGTTACACAGAAACTAGAGGCCTGGTGGCACAGTGGTTAAGAGTTCAGCTGCTGACCAAAAGGTCAGTAGTTTGAATTCACCAGCTGCTCCTTGGAAACCCTATGGGGCAGTTCTACTCTGTCTTATAGGGTTCCTATGAGTCGGAATTGACTTGACAGCAAGGAGTTTGGTTTGGTTTGGATGTAGAAACTAAGCAAACTGTTAAATGAGGTGGTTATAACACCAAGGGGAAAAAAAAGTGGTTTGGAAAGGGAGAATGTTATCACAGTATACTATATGATTTGGCTTTTTTAAAATAACATCAGCATAAGACAAGAATGTTGAAGATAGATATAACTCAAAATTATGGTATATGTATATGTATTTGGAAAATGAAGAGAGAGGAAGTTGTGTGTGTGTAAGCACATGCAGGTATTACTTGGGGTAAGAGTGTAAAAGAAGTAAATACTCCTCTTTCATAATAGAATGTCAATACTTAATATATAAACCAACGTGAGCATGGTTTAATAAGCCTTGCAAAACTATTTGAAATTATAAACCTGCGTATAACTTTCGTAACTTTTAAAAGATAAATTCTAGTATTAATCAGGTTTGAAATGACTAGGTTAAAAATAATAATGCCTGTAACATAGTTTATAAAGAAAATGTTCTACATCTCACTTCGGTGAGTATCGACTGGGGTCTTAAAAGCTTATGAGTGGCCATCTAAGATACATCTATTGGTTCCATCCCACTCAGAGCAAAGAAGAATGAAGAAAACCAAAGACACAAGAAAACTACTAGCCCAAAGGACTGAAGGACCAAATGAAGCAGAGACTCCACCAGACTGAGACCAGAAGAACTAGATGGTGTCTGGCTACCACCAATGACCTCCCTGACAGGGAACACAACAGAGAGTCCTGGACAGAGCAGGAGCAAAATGAAGAACAGAATTCAAATTCACAGAAAAAGACCAGACTTAATGGTCTGACAGAGACTGGAGGAACTCCCGAAACTACGGTCCCCAGACGCTCTGTTAACCCAGAACTGAAACCATTCCTGAAGCCTACTCTTCAAAGATTAAACAGGACTATAAAACAAAAAATAGTACAGGTGCGGAATATGCTTCTTAGTTCAATCAAATATACAAGACCAAATGGGCAGCTCCTGTCCAAAAGCAGGATGAGAATGCAGGAAGGGGCAGGAACTGGTCGAATGGACACAGGGAACCCAGGGTGGAAAGGGGGAGTGTGCTGTCACATTGTGGGGATTGCAATCAATGTCACAAAACAATATGCATATGAATTTTTGAATGAGAAATTAATTTGAGCTGTAAACTTTCACCTAAGAAACAATAAAAAGATAGAAATATTAATGCTTGACATCAGATAGTAGTTGTATGAATATCGGTGGAAATATGGGAAGTCCCAGAGGAATATCTGTGGAGAAAAACCTGTGATTTTCTAACATGTTTGAGTTTTTAATAAACATATTTTACTTCTATAATCAGAAAATCATAAAGATTTTCAAATGAATTTGTAAACTGTATTATTATTTATCATTGAGATCACTTATGATAATGTGTCTACTTTTTTAATTAGAAAATGTCTTTTTAGGTGTCTGAATGCTGAGATTATTTTTTTTTCAGAACTATAACCTATCTACGCCTCTGTTGCTGTACCCACTGCTATCAAGTCGATTCCGACTCATAGTGACCATATGGGACAAAGTAGAACTTCCCCATAGGGTTTCCAAGGTTGTAGTCTACAGAAGCAGACTGCCACATTTTTCTCTCATAAAGCGGCTGGTTTGTTGATGTAATTGATATTAAATCTGGATTCTTACAGCTTGAGAAGAGCCATGAAGTCTGAGAAGAGTGATGTGTATGTCTTACTTTGAAATATGTACATGATTTTATTTAAATGAGATCACATGATGTAGGGGAAAGAGCAATAGGGTCAAATATATTAGTATATTAGGTACAAATTCCGAGTGGAACATTAAAATAAATGATGTCTTTTATTAGAAAAGCACAATATGGTACTTATATTTACTTATGAATCTTCTTATGTGCTCTATGTTTATATTTGCGATTTTAAATATAAATGTAATTAAATGAATAAATGCTTATTTTACGTGCTCTACTATCTGAAAGACACTGTTACTAGGTTTTATGGGTCATTTAAAGAAAAAAAATTTTGCTCACAAATTGCTTGCAGTCTAGCTGGGAAAACATCGTGGAGTAAGATGGTTTACCCAAATCTAGAACCCTGAGAGTGATAATGTGTGCTGCTATAACAGTGTATTTCCCAACCTCCCTTGAAGATGGGGTTGGCTGATGCGATGTAAGGGAGAGTTCTGAGCTGGGCTTCTAGTAAAGGTCTTTTCCCTTGCCTGTCTTCTTCTCCTTGCCTGGAACTCATTGGGATAACTGGAGCTTCCTAACCTACCTTGGACCGTAAGGTTGGAAGCCATTCACAAGGATGCTAGAGCAGAAAGTTAGAAGGAACATGAGTTCCTGATGACACCATGCCAGCCCTAGTCACTCTATATTCAGATTTATTTTAGAAGAAAAATAAATCTGTAAACTTTTATCTTGTTTCAGTCCCTTTTTTAAATTTCCTGATGTATGACTCCAAGTTTAATCCTAATTAATACAAGAAATAATGCATAAGGAAGTGAAAAGTTTAAAAGTAATATAAGCATAAAATTACAGTTTAATAAAAGAAGAAATGGCAGTATAGAATTCAGTGACTAGCACAACTAAAGTACAGAGAGGTAGTATATAGTGTTTATGTGTTGAGTCTGGGCTCTGAAAACATATATAGAAATTTAGTATAAGATAATGGAGACATCTCAGATTATTAAGGAAACGGTGAACTTTCAAATAAATAATAAACAACTGGAAGACCATTTGGAAAAAGATAAAATTGGATCCATATACTAAGTACAAATATTAAAAAAAAAAAAAAAAGCCCCACAAGACACTGAGCTTCCATTAAGAGTGATGGAAAAGTTTGAGACTGATTAATGAAGATGGTTGAACAACACGATGAACATATTTAATGGCACTGAACTATACAAGTAAAGATTGTTGCAATGGCAAATGTTATATTTACCACCATTTAAAAAATAAGCCCCACAAAATAATAGACCAAAGCATGGATGAATTCCTTCATAACTTGGCAATGAATAAAACCTTTGTAAATATGACTCAAAATCCATAGCAAGAACAAAAAAGACTGACAAATTTGATGACATAAACATCTTAAACTTCTGTATTTAAAAAAAATAAAAAAGCATTAATAAGCCAAGTGAACAACTGGGAAACATATTTCCAATTTATTTTATTTCAAAGGGATATCTCCCTAACACAAAAAGAGCTCCTAAAAATCAGTTTAAAAAGTAGACCAACAACTCAACAGAAAAATGGGAGAAAGTCAGAGCCCAGTAGTTTACACAAAATGAGAAGCAAATAGTCCTTAAACATATGAAAAGATGCTCAATCTCACACGTAATGAAAGAATGCAAATTAAAAACACACTGAGAAACCATTTCTCACCCAACATATTGGCAAAACTCCAAAAGTCTAATAACATTCTCCGTTGTAGATGCTGGGGAAAACCAAGCACTCTCATCCATTGCTGGTGGAGATGCAATCTGGTTCAACCTCATGGAGAAAAATGTGGTAATATATAACAAAATTACAGATACTTTTACCCTTTGATTCGACAACCCGTTTTTTACGAATATAATGTGATGTTATGCCTGTACAAGTATAAAAATGACTTATGTAGCATTGTTTATAACAGTAAAAGATTATTAAAACAAGTATCTACCAACAAAACTTTCCCAAGATGGAGTACTATAAAACCACAAAACAGGAATAGTGATATGAAAGAATTCCAAGATAGGGGAAAAAACAAAGGTAGAGGACAGTGCATATAGTGTACTACTTTTTGTGGGGGACACATATTTACAAAAATAAGCACATGCAAAACAGATAAATCAGATGCTATTTTTTTTAAAGATATGGGGGGTATGGATGGAAAATGCAACACTTTCCCAAATATATTTTAACATTTTGAATTTAGAACCATACTTGGGTTTAAACTTTTAACTTTCAAATCATGTAAATGCTTTATGTATTCAAAAAAGGAAATTAATTAAAATTTTTAAGTAATTCCTAAAATTAAAAGTAACTGAAAGAAATGAATCCAACCATGTATCAAATTGGTAACATAACCACACATAGAAAAACATTATTTCAATTTTAGAAAATAATCATTGTACTCTTGGTGGAATATATTCTAAGAATAAAACAGAACTGCTAGAAAATCTCAAACTTCATTTGGCGATTTTATTATTGGTGGTAATGCTGATGTTATTAGCTTGAAATCATTTAGGATTTGAACTACCAACTTTTTGGTTAGCAGCCAAGCTCTTAACTGCTATGCCACCAGGGTTCCATAAGATAAATAATTATGTTTATGTTGTTAGAAACCAAGATGTTTGTTATAAATATAAAATCAAAGAAACTAATGGAAAATTTAAACTGAAAGTATCCAGTCCTACCGGCGCAGTGGTTAAGTGCTCAGCGGCTAACTGAAAGATTGACCGTTCAAATTCACTGGTGAAAGATGTGGCAGTCTGCTTCCCTGAAGATTACAGCCTTGGAAACTCTATGAGGCAGTTCTACTCTGTCCTACAGGCTCACTCTGAGTCGGAATCAACACGATGGCAATGGGTTTGGTTTTCAGTTTTATATAAACTTATGACTTCTTAGCATTTTTATTTGGAAATAATTTCAAATTTAAAGAAAAGTTGGAAGAATATGACCAAAAAAATCAGTTTGCCCTTTTCCCAGATTCATCAATTATTAACATTTTCCCCATTTGCTTTATCATTTGCTGTATCTAACAAAAAAAAAAAAAAAAAAAATTTTTTTAAAAAGTTTCTATGGAACCAATACCAACTCCTTGTAACTCTGTGTGTTACAGAGTAGAACTGTACTACATAGGGTTTTCTGGGCTGTAATCCTAACAGAAGCAGATTGTCAGGCCCTTCTTCTGTGGTGCCTCTCAGTGGGTTTGAACCAACAACATGTAAGTTAAGTACTCTAGTGCAAACTTCTTGCACCACCCTAACCTTGTATCTAATTATATGCACATGATTTTTTTCCTGAGCAAGTTCAGAGTAAGTGGCATACATTATGGTTCAGCACGTATTTACTAAGAAAAAAAAATTCTCTTTCATGCAATTGTCAGCTTAGTAAACAACATTGATTCAATACTTGTATAGAATATTCTAAATGTGTTATGGATACTTGTATCCATATTCTAAACGTGCTATTTGACCCATAATATCCTTCATTGCAGTTTTTTCTATCCAGTTTAGGATCCAGTCTAGGATCAGATATTATATTTAGTTGTGATGTCTCTTTGGGTTTCTTTAATCTGGAGTATTTCCTTAATCTTTGTCTTATGTAATTCTTTTCAAACAATTTTAAAAATATAATTTTTCTCATGTTGAGTTTGTCTGATGTTTCCTGGTGATTAGATTCTGATTGTGCATTCCTAGTTAGAATAGTATCTAAGTGTCATTGTGTCCTTCCCAGGGTATCACCCTGGTGATGTTAACTTTGATCACCTGGTCATGGTGTGTCAGATTTATTTACAGAATAATAATAATAACAATCTCATGGTTTAAAAAGAAAAAGAGATATTTTATGTCTGCTCAAAGAAAAGGCCTAGTCAACAATTCTTCAGGGGCAATAACCACCCTACTTCCCACATTTAGGTCTCTAAATGCCATTTTCCCAACAAGGTACCAGGAATTCTTGGAGAAATGGCCGCTTTCAGATCTAGAGTGGGGAAGGTACCAGGTAAGTGTGGGGTATCTTATTGTGTCCAAAGCAAGACATGTGACACAAATCTAAGTGAGTCATGTCAAAAGGACTCTGGAGCAAGCTTGATGGGGATTCCATTGGCCAAAGATGGGACAAATTGAGCATCAAAAAGAAAAATAGCCATAATTGATTGGAATACAGCATTGACTGTATAAAAATCCGTAATGAGTCCATAATAATATTCCCCATATCTTCATAGCACAGGACATGCTGGGCTCTTTCACTCTAATGTGCTTTTGTGTTCCTTTTCTGGACAGTTGGGCTTGTTTTGCTTCAACTGACAGAACTTAACTTTCAAGATCAAGCTCATATGCCACTTCTTGTTAAGCCTTTCTTAAAGCCTCTGTGTAGTTCATTGTTCCTTTCTCTTTATTCTACTAGAGCTCGTTGTATATTCCTCTTTAAATGCACTTACCACATTATGCTGGAATTGTTTGTTTAACTGTATTTTCTCTCTAGACGGTATGCTCATAAATACAGGACCCATCTGGGTCTTATTTATTTTGTATCCCCAGTACCTAGCTCATATGACATGCTTTAAAAGACAGTTTTATATATTAAATGATATTATTATGTGTTGTGAATGAATGGGTCACTTTCAAGAGTACCCTGTTTCTTCTTGACCACACAATACTAATATGTCTATATTTTAGAAAATAATTGAGGGTCACTAAATAGTTGTCTATTTAGCCAACATGTCAAATTTTTATTACAATAGATTTTTTAAAAAGATTTTATCACTTTTCAATTTTTGCTTTAGCACCTAGTACACTAGGAACATGCCCCCACGAATTTTCCTGATTCTTATTCGTAGACAGTAACTTCAATATTTTGCTTCATACCAGTCTGTTTTCTCTTCCTAAAGCTTTGTTTACACACATAAACTTACAGATAATATAGGGAAGTGTTAAGTCAAATAATTGATTAAAAAAAAACAAACAACTTGTTAGTAACTGTTGGTTTGGCTTAGTCGTAATATTTTTTAAAAGTAGTTTGAAATAAAATCTTAAACATACAACTCCTCTATGATCCAGCAATCCCAATCCTAGATATATACTGCAAAGATTTGAAAGCAGGCATGCAAACAGAAACTTGTACACTAATTTTCATTGCAGCATTATTTACAATAGCCAAAAAGTGGAAACAACCTAAACGTCCAACAACAGATGAAGACAAATTGTGGTATATTCATACAGTGGAATATTACTCAGCCATAAAGAGGGATGAAGTCCTGATACATGTTACAATATGGATGAACCTTGAAAACATTATGAGTGAAATAAGTCCGTCACAAAAGGACAAATATTGTATGATCCCACTTATTTAAAATAGGCACATGGATAGAGAAAAAAGTTTATTAGTGATAACCAGGAGTGGGAGGGAGAAGGAAAGGGGAAATCATTGCTTAGGTGACACTGAGTTTCTGTTAATGGTGGTGGAATAATTTGGAAAAGGAGATGGTTGCACAACATGATGGACATAATCAATGTCACTGAATTATACACGTAAAACTGTTGAATTGTCAAATGTTTATATATATGTGTGTGTATATATCATATATCCGCAATACTATATACGTGTGTATACATATTAAAATACATTTTTTTACCACAGTGAAAAAGTCAATTTAATCTAACATCAGTAACCCTCCAGCAGCAACCACACCACTATGTAGCATGTACACCAGTAATATGCCTGTATCAAACTATACCCATGCAGTCTCTCACTATGTGTGGAATCTTAATTTATGCACGCATACATACAACGTACCTTCAGTCTTAGACTTTTAAGCGTTAGTAATTTAGGTGGCAGAAACGGTGTAAACCATTTGTCAAAGGCGTGTACAAACGCGCTCAAGTGTCAGAAAGTTCTCTCTCATACACAGTGAATGGATTCCCATTTAGACGAAGGAGGGGAGTGTAAGTGCGGACAGGTGCGGTCACTGAATGCTCGTCTACACTTCGGGCGAGTCTCCAAAGCAGTACTGCGGCGGTGGAGGCGCCAAGCGGAAAAGTGTCCGTGGCGGGGCTGGGGCTCTGGGAATCGCGCTGCGCTGTAGGAGGATCCGGGCGCTGGCCGGGGTGCTGAACCCTCGACCTGGACTACAAGGAGGTTGGCGGCCCAAGGGTTTGTAAAGCAGCGGGCAGCTGCCAGTAGCAAGTCTTCGGGTGTCGATTCCTGGCTCTGGGAGGGAAGGGCAACAGGCCACGTCCAGGGGAGCTACCCTGAGAGGGCAGAGGCGAGCTCCGACCCATTTCCACCGGGGCCGCTCCTGCAGCTCAACAGCAACCGCAATAACAGTAACGCCGCTGGTATTACTGAGCGGCCTACTCTGTTCCCGGCACTTGACATCCACTTCCTCACACCAGCCTCGCAATTCAAAGCAAAAGAACTATTTTGAGGGAAGAAGATGTGAAGACTTTGCCCAAGAGAACCAGCTACTATTTAAATGGATGATTTCTCTCATGCCTCATTAA
>NW_004444046.1:7387141-7388508 GCF_000243295.1 Trichechus manatus latirostris | reverse complement strand
GTGACAGGTGCGTGTGCGGGGGCCGATCAGATGTTGGGTTAGGAGAGAAGCACTTTAGGGGAGAGGGCGGGAGTGAGGGGAGGTGCCAGAGAGGGCGGTGGTGGCCGCTGGTCACTCTCTGTCCCTCTCTCAACCAGTCCCACTCTCCATTTCTCTCTCTTTCTCTCCTGTTCCACTCTCTCCCGCTCTCAATCTCACCTTCTCCCTCGGCTTCTGTCCCTTACTTCAATCTCTTTCTTCTTCAAGCATCCTTCTGCGCGCCCGCCCGCTCCTCCCTCGGACTCTCCTACGCCTGAGGGGACCTTCTCCGGGACCAGCCTGATCCAGCCTTGCGACACAGAATCCTCCCAGAGCCCCGCTCCGGGGAAGCCCAGGCGGCAGCATGCGGAACACGATGCCGAGCGAGGAGCCGGGGTCCAACCTCACGCTTGCGGACCTGGACTGGAACGCGTTCCCCGGCAACGACTCGCTGGCGGACGAGCTGCTGCCGCTCTTCCCCGCGCCGCTACTGGCCGGAGTCACAGCCACCTGCGTGGCGCTCTTCGTGGTAGGCATCGCGGGCAACCTGCTCACCATGCTGGTGGTGTCGCGCTTCCGTGAGCTGCGCACCACCACCAACCTCTACCTGTCCAGCATGGCCTTCTCCGACCTGCTCATCTTCCTCTGCATGCCTCTGGACCTCGTCCGCCTCTGGCAGTACCGGCCCTGGAACTTTGGCGACCTGCTCTGCAAACTCTTCCAGTTCGTCAGCGAGAGCTGCACCTACGCCACGGTGCTCACCATCACCGCGCTCAGCGTCGAGCGCTACTTCGCCATCTGCTTTCCTCTGCGGGCCAAGGTGGTGGTCACCAAGGGCCGGGTGAAGCTGGTCATCCTGGTCATATGGGTCGTGGCCTTCTGCAGCGCCGGCCCCATCTTCGTGCTGGTCGGGGTGGAGCATGAGAACGGCACCGATCCGCGGGACACCAACGAGTGCCGCGCCACCGAGTTCGCGGTGCGCTCTGGGCTGCTCACTGTCATGGTCTGGGTGTCCAGCGTCTTCTTCTTTCTGCCCGTCTTCTGCCTCACTGTGCTCTACAGCCTCATCGGCAGGAAGCTGTGGCGAAGGAGGCGCGGCGAGGCGGCGGTGGGCTCCTCGCTCAGGATCCAAAACCACAAGCAAACTGTGAAAATGCTGGGTGGGTCTCAGCGCGCCCTTGGACTCTTTCTCGGCTCCTCTCCTCTCTTTTCCCCTCCTCATCCCTTCCCCTTTTCCCCGAGTCTCTGCCCTTCTCTCCTGTCTCGCTCTCAGTCTCTGACTCTCTGTATGTCTCTCTTAACCGTTCTCTCTCCTGTTTGTCTCTTTTTTGGTGTCTCAATTTCTCTCT
>NW_004444046.1:7378101-7386244 GCF_000243295.1 Trichechus manatus latirostris | reverse complement strand
TGCATATTAAATTGATAGAGTTTATTCAAGGAATGTCAAAGATTTTCATTTTCTAGACCAGTGATTTTCATGATATGACTCATGGATTGTAAACCTACTAGTCCCTTCGAGGGGATTCTAAGCTCTCACCTATGAAATTCATGTTGCTCCTGTGGAGTCAAGTTGCTACTTTGCAACTTAGTTTTGAGAATGTTTAATAATTTTCTCCAATTTTATTATGTAGGCTGCTAATTATCTTCACTGGTGTCTCGACACCAGTGTTAATTTACTTTTGCCTTGACAGTTCAAAGAGAATCACTAAAGTGGTCCAAGGACTAAAATATTATTTTGTGTTATTTTCCTATGATTTCTGAATTTTAAAAAACTTAATCTAGAAATTTAGACATCTTGAAAAAATAGCTTAAATAGGTCAAATGAAGACTTGGATGGATGATAATTAATGTTACTTTGTTTTATGCCCTTTTATGCTTTACTTATGGCTATTATAAGTGGCATAGAATCATCCATCTCAGCGGTTCTCAATCCTGGCTGCACCTTCAGTCCTCTGTGAAACTTTAGAAAGAAGAAAGGAAGGAGAAGAAAAAAAAAAGATATCCTAGTCTTCTTTCTAAAGATTTAAATTTAGAGAAATCTATATTATATCCAGAGAATCTGCATTTTTAAAAAAATGCCCCAGGGAATTCTGATATACAACCATGGTTAAGAACAACCATTTTACCTCATATATACTTGGTTGTGTCTAACACATATAAAATGGTGGGATGTTGTGAATAAATTGTCTAATCCATTGAGCCAATCAATATGCTGACTCAAATCACCCAAATCACCCAAATAATTATTATTTAGAAATGACTAAGAAGCTCAGAAAAACAGTTGAACTGTTGGTCCAGATAGAAGTAATCTTGATTAAAATGTAGGAATGGTGTTTCTCTAAGTCAATGATCGTACCATAGATAATCAAAACAAGGCTATTTCTTAAAACTAGAATGTCTTTTGCTATGACATTGCTTGACCTGATACTATCTCTCTCATTGTCCTTTTAGCTGTAGTGGTATTTGCTTTCATCCTCTGCTGGCTGCCCTTCCACGTTGGTCGATACTTATTTTCCAAGTCCTTCGAGCCCGGCTCCCTGGAGATTGCCCAGATCAGTCAGTACTGCAACTTGGTGTCCTTTGTCCTCTTCTACCTCAGCGCTGCCATCAACCCCATCCTATACAACATCATGTCCAAGAAATACCGGGTGGCAGTGTTCAGACTTCTGGGATTCGAACCCTTCTCCCAGAGGAAGCTCTCCAGTCTGAAGGACGAAAGTTCTCGGGCCTGGACAGAATCTAGTATTAATACATGACCGAGCACATTGCTGAGCAAAGTCATCGCTTATTATTCTAAACCAGAAGCCATACACAGCAGAACTTGGGAGGAAGGTGAAGGTTAATTTTGGAATTAGGGACACACAGATCTGGAATCAGTTGGGAGGGAAGAAAAGATAGATTTGTAGGGTGTGAGCAGTTGGATTTGATTGCACACTCATCAGTGCTCTCATACACTATTTCTGCACATTCACTGCCTATGATTTTGCATTCTGCTGGTGGTGTGGGCAAAGGCTTTGCAATTCGGAGAGAGATGTTGCAGAGGGGGCAGTTAGGGCACTTCTTCATGGGTGAATACTAAATCTGATTTACTTTTTCACAATGACAAAATTATTTGATTAAAAGAATGACATTAAAATCAAAATTTTAAAACATGACTTAAAAATCAACAATTTTCATATAGCTCTAGAGCAGTGCTGTCCAGGAAAAATGTAATAGAAGCCATATAAGTAATTGATATAAAAATTATTAAAGAGATAATTTACTTTTTTTCTTACTAAGCCTTTGAAATGTGGTGTATTTTCTTACACACACAGAACATCTCAATGTGGGCATTAAATCTTAATCAATAATACTTGATATATTTAGATTTCAAAAATTTACAGATGAAAAAGTAGATTCATATACCCATGTTGTCCAAAAACACTTAAAAGTTTTCCAATAAATAAAATGACTATATGTTTTTAAATTTAAATTAATTAATATTTTGTAATTCCTTTCCCTAGCCACATTTCAAACATTCAGTGGGCAACTGTGGCTAATAGCTACCTTATTGGGCAGTGTAGCTCTAGAGTGTATGCAAAATTATTATTTAAACTTATATGAAAAACTTTAAAATATATGCTCTTTCCCTGAAATGTTTTAATAATGAAATTAGCGTAATAAAGTATTAGAGAGAGAAATCCTAAAAATAATACCTAATATCCCATACATCATTCTGGTAAAAAATGGATATGAAATATAAGGTATATTTTAAGTTGAATTGCCTGTATTAATATTCAGGAAATGAACTGTTAATAAAAATTGTAGGTAATCACAAACTGCCTTATTTGGCCTAACAGAAATACTTAAGCCAACTGTTAGGTTTTGATTTGTGAATAAGGGAACTACCTGTGTATAATTTATAACTTACTTTGGAAAGCTTACAGACTTAATGAAAGAAAATTTTCAAATTGATGAAGGTATTCTCATGCGAAAAATTCAGAATTCCTTAAATGCTAACACTTATTGGTATTCAAAACTTTTCAAAATCTTTTAGCCATTTATTTCAAAATGCCTATGCCCTTTCCTATCTCCAAATTAGTTTTGCTATTAACACCCCACTGCTTATCTGATCGACATGTTTACATGGATTTCCAGGTTCTCTCTTAGTCATAATTATGAATGATTTGACACCTTTAACTAAATATTGTATATTTTGGTTATAGATCTCAAATTCTCATTTATATTGACATTGCTGTCTGTATAGTCACTCTTTACATATTTAAAAAAACAAAACGAAACAAAACATTACCTTGGAGTCGATTCTGACTCATAGTGACCCTATAGGACAGAGTAGAACTGTCCCATAGGGTTTCTAAGGAGTAGCTGGTAGATTGGAACTGCCAACCTTTTGGTTAATATTAAATACATTACTTCAAAAATGATTTCTTTTTAATCCTGTAAACTACTAAGTCATATAAGCAGCTCCTTCTTGATGTTTTTGGTTCATTTATAGAACTGATTAAGGAAAATTAGCAAATTTTCTCCACCAAAGGGACATATTATTGAGCTGAAATAATCAATTGACACAATCATAATTCTTTCTCTAGAGAAATATCTCTGAAATCCATCTGACACTAAAACTTCACCATCAATTTTGTCCAAATGCAGAACTTAAGCAAATTGACTATTCAGTTAATTCTTGCCACATCACACCAATATTTTTAAAAAGTACACTGACTCATTTAAGCCCGCAGAATACTAATGAGGACATTCAGCACTGATGTCCTAAATAGTGCTCAGCAAATCTCAAAGAAGTAATTTAGCATCCTAAAGTCTTAGAATTTTGTCTGCAAATACTTCTAATTTGAGAGGAAACAAGCTAAAAAAACTTGACTTCCATCACACAGCTGATTGTTTGGGATAAAAACAAACCTAACTTCTAATTAGTTGCTTAGCCTATTCAACGGTCCTCTCTCTCACGGGTTCATGTCCATAGACTTGGCCTAACTCACTTCCAGGGAATAGTTTCTCTATCGAGGCCCTCCATTGCTCTTCACTGGTGTTAATCTGAGATTTCAGAGGATGTGTTTTGATAAAAGGATCTTTAATTTGTCCTCTTATCATACCATTGTCATTTTATTGTTTGTAACTTTACTGATAGCCTCATACTCCATACCTTATTTAAGACTCAGGGAAAAGAAGAATTTGTGCTGAGAAAAATTGTTTCTAAAAGTCTGTCACTTCACATTTATGATGTGCCTAGCATGTGCTAAACTCTAGGGCTTAATAAAACAACGATTCTATCCTTAGTGAGCTCACAGTCACTTGTGGGTCATGTTGCAGGGGGTAACTGACAAATGTCTTTAAATCTGTGAAGTAAACCTCTCCAGCTGACACTGGATAAAACTGCTCTCCAGAGTTTCAAAGGGCTGTACTGTTGTGTTTTGGGCTCCAAGTAAGTTCAAATGGGCTGCTCTTATACAAACCAGTCAAACTGGTAGACATAGTTCATGTGTCTGCTGGTGGTAATGAACGAAGGTAGGCACTTTTCATTAGTGCAGGGAAAGTAAAGGGATTGGTTTCTATTTTAATCTGTGTTTCCATTTTCCTGATTATCCAGCAATGCGATTTCTGTCACCACAGCTTACACTGTTTCACAAAATCAAGAGTTGGGTCATTTTCATTACAGGAAGTGACCGTTACATGAGCAAGAACTTTTCAATAATTGTTTTAAAGAAAATATTCATTGCTCTAACCTAGTTAGAGCTGAAAATTCTGTGGTAATGAGATTTAGAAACATTTCCAGTGCCTGGCCACACCTTGAAAACCATTTCTTTAGAGCCATCTTTTTGTTGCGACGAGGGTTGCTGTAATGGGGTTTGACCTGAAATTTCAGCCTTTTCACTCTAATGCTTCTGTGAAGAACTTGAAGTCATTGCATAATATTTATAATTCTTAGTTCTAGTTTGACAATTTTAGTTCTAATTTTTTTTTTTGCTGTTTTCATCTAAAAACTTGAATTTAACATTAAACACACACACACACACACACACACACACACACACACACAACTGTGAGAGTTTTTTTTTTTTTTGTAAGACTGATGCCTGAAAACACACCTTTGTCTTTTAAAAGGTACTGTTTTCATGTTTAAAATGTGAAATACATATTTACGTATATCAAAATTTCTTGTCACAGTGTCTAAGTGAATAGAATAGAGCTGTCTGCTTGCAGAAATACGGTATCTGATGTAAATAATCTCATTAAAATATCAAGTATAAACTATGCCTAACATGGCTCATTATTTAATGACTCACACATGATTTCTTTGCAATTTAAGTTGCAACACTAGTCAAGATAAATGCAATTGTAACTTAACTAGGTAATTAGTGACTAGTTTAATTCAATGAATTGATAACACAAATATTTTAATCTGGAGAATGAACCACATTTCATCATCAACAGAAAACAGTATGCTGGTGACACCTGAACTGCATTAAGCTCATGTCACTTATTTTGTCACATTAAATGCATTCAGTCGCGTTAATTTTTTGCTATAATCTAAGATTGAAGCAAGCGATGGAGAAGGTTTGGATGAGACTTGTTTCTGTGTTTTTCCTTTTGAATTCAAACTCTTATAGGATGCTAGTGGCTAGTTGTTTGATAGACAGAATTATCATCACCTGCAAAAAACAAAGCTGTCATGTCGTATGTCCCTCCCAATTGCCTGGATATTTGCTGGAATTCCAGTGAATATTTTATGCTGTAAACCTTTGCTCAAGGGACTTTGCTCAGGTGACCAAAAACTACCTTCAAAACTGGCAAACCAATAAAGCACTCAAAAGCATGTCTCACGTAAATGCTCAGAAAGCTCTGCTAAAATGTCTCCCCCACCCCAGGAATAATAGCTAGAAAGATTTTCTGTGGTTTTACCATCTCTAATCCAAAACATTTCTCCAGCTCAAACAACAAAAATGGTGTAAGTCTCTTTATTTTTCACTTTTAACACTATAGGTTTACTATACTAGAGAAGAGCATTCACTCATATATATATATATCCAAACCACATAGTTTCCTGTTTCACTAATATAAAATGTATTCTTGGTCTATGTGGAATTTAATACTTGGTCAATTTGTGTTATAATGTGCATAAATGTCACTGATAATGTTTTGGCTCATGATTCTTTTCATTTAAGCTTTTTGTGAATGTAGAAGAGCTCACTGTAGCTCTCATGTACCTGTCTTATAAAATCAGGAGGTGGTTTTCCTTCCTTTGGGTGTTCTTGACCAAACAATTATTTAATAAATATCTTTTAAAAGCATATAGCTAATTTCATCCACTTACTGTTATGAAACATTGTGTCGGTGATATTTTACTTCTAATCCTGTCCTAGTTCAGTTCTATTTTGTCCTTCTAATTTCTGAAATACCTATTTTGCAGCTGTGAGGAGGTGTGTGCTGTTGTTGTAGTGAATATTATTTCCCCAAGGACTCCAACATTTAAAAACAAGTTTAGCAATTCCTGTACGTATTAAGAAGCATCAGGAAGCCTGTGATGGACTGTGATCCCCATGCTCTCCCCACCTCTCTGAACCCTTACAGCCTGTCCCCCACAGAGCCCATATTTCCTGCATGGTGTTGCGCTAATGCGTGCCTCACAAGACTTCAAGCTCTTTGAGAGCAAGGGAAGGATTCCTGTTCATCTTGCACTTAGCAGTCCCTCATTGTATGCTGGTTGGATGAATGGAGATCCAAAGACTGGATTATGTGTCACCCGGGCATTAGCTTCCAGTTGTATGGATTCCAGGGACCAATGAAATTTAAAGTTAAAATTGGGAGACCTATAAATGTGGACAACTTTTATTTTCCAGTTAAGGGACTTGAAAAAATCTTGCCACACGTTAACACCATCATTTCAACTTAAAAAGAACGTTAACTTAAACAAAAGGAGAAAGGGCATAATCTCAGAAAATCGCAGTGCAAAAATTCAATGTGTTCTACGTATTAAAAAATCATACATGTATGCTGTTAACAAGGAGCCCTGGTGGCACAAACGGTTAAGCACTTGGCTGCTAACTGAAAGCTTAGCAGTTCGAATCTACCCAGAGGCTTTGTCAGAGAAAGATCTGGCAATCTGCTTCAGTAAAGATTACAGCCAAGAAAACCCTACGGGGCAGTTCTACTTTGTCATATGGGGTTGCTATGAGTGAGAATTGACTCGATAGCAATGAATTTTTATTTCCTAGGAGTCCCTGGGTGATGCAAACGGTTAATGTGCTTAATGCTAACTGAAAGTTTGGAGGTTTGAGTCTACCCAGAGGCACCTTGGAAGAAAGACCCAGAGATCTACTTTCAAAAAATCAGTCATTGAAAACCCTGTGGAGCACAGTTCTACTCTGACATGTCATGAGTCAGAAGCAATTTGATTGCAACTGCTTGGTTGTTTTGACTTTTTCCTAAGATATAAATTTTGTGAAACATTCAAAAGAATCATAGAGTTAATTTATTTGACAAGTTTTGTCTTGTCACAATATTTATCATGAAAAAGTACTCCGAATGGGGGCAAAATGAAAACATCTAAAAATATTGGGCTGAAATTAAACATTTTAATTAGGAAAAAAAAAAATATCAGAATTTGCTGACTTTACTAGAAGGAGTAATCAAAGATGTCAAGAAATTCAAATTTATTAATAATAAATGTATTATAGAAGGAGGCTGAAGGTAATTTTATAAAAATAAAGAATATGTTGAAATACATTCTTCATAAAACAATAATACAATATTAGATATAGATGTGGCTATATAGATGTATACATATATAATAAGTTTAATCACATTTTTTCTCCTTAGACTTCCTTTCTCCTCCCACACCTATGAACTTATAAATACCTACCAAGAATAATTTTCCTATTTATGTAAACTTTCAACATTCAGAAAATCAATATAAAGTTTTTTATTTTGCTTTAATGTACACAAATTTTCTTTGTAGAAGAAACTTTGAAAGTAGTTTGTGAATAGAAATATTCCATAGTTCCACCAATATAATAAAACCCATTTGTCAGTCAATAAGTAAATATTTCAATAATTGCACATTTTAATTATTTTTAATATCCTTTCACACCCCAAAGAGTCCCAGTCTGGCCAGTGAATTTCATGGTAGCTCTAATTCTAAAGCTATATCTGACTTCACAGTAAAAAGTGCCATGATCTGTTAGTGATATCTGCTATGAGTGAGGGAGATGATTTTGAGGCATTTTCTAATCTTGATGATTTTTCCTGGGGAAATAATTATTGTCTATTAGTCCTGTATACTTTCCTGTATGACAGAAAAATCCTTATGTGGCTGTGCTAGCAGTGACAGGCCCTACAGAAGGTCTCTCATAACACAGTTGTTATGGGGCAAAGATGTTCATTTAGGCTTGGGATCCAGGAGAAAGAGTCGAATATATAAATGCCAATGCCATCTGAATCCTGTTATTTCAATGGCTTGTGTGACCCTTCTTTATCAGTTACTTGGTTCCTCTATGTCTTTCTATCTCTATATCTTTCCCAAAGAGCTTCAGAGTGGA
>NW_004444046.1:7374939-7376948 GCF_000243295.1 Trichechus manatus latirostris | reverse complement strand
TGCTCATTGGACCAGTTGTGAGGATTTTTGTTTTCTTTATATTGAAGTGTAATCCATACTGAAGGCTGTAATCTTTGATCTTCATCAGTAACTGCTTCTAGGATGCACACCTTTCCTGATTTTAAACCATTGCTAAAGAGTGTAGTGTGATTTCAGGCATAAGGAAGAGAACATGGTCTAGGAATGAGATAGGAAGGAGCATGATATATTTGAGAATCTGAGAGGTTAGAGGGCTGGAGCATAGTGGGCAAGGGGGAGAATGGCCAAATTTGGACACTGCCCAAGAGATAGGCAGGGCCTCGACATGCCAGGGACTTCGATCATTACAAGAGCCATGTAGAGATGATGACAGATTTTGAGGGGGAGAATGATGGGATAGCATGTGCATTTTAAGAAGACTACTCTGTCTGTTGATGGGAATGGTTGAAGGAGACAGGAGAAAATATCAGAAAAGCTCTCTTTAATAATAAGTAAGCTCTTCTCAAAGGGTGGAAAGTCTTTGACACAATTGCACAGTATTTTTTTTTTTAACACATGGTGAGATCAAAGGTAGGTCAATGGTCAAAGGGTGGGTTAATGGATCCAATTCAGTGGCCGCTGCTTGCCCACACAAGGCCTCATATAAAAAGTGCGAAGTCCTAAGGTTGCCAAAGACAGACTGTCAGGAAGAAGATTCCTCTTGACCTCTGGCTGTGAGTCTATTTTGAGTTGGCTTCAATAAGTCACTGGATTTCAGGGCTATCCATATTCTATCTCCACCATGGGAATCAGCACAGCAGATGGTGGTGCACAGATCGCAATGGCAAAATGGAAGTGTTTTCACTTTGTATTCTGGGTCTCCATCAACCAGTAAGTGAATGTCAAGCCCTGGAGCCTTAGCTAGCTTGAAATTCTTCATCACTTAGGAGCCTGAAAAGATATTCTGAATGTCTTGTTTATGGAAAGTATTTTCTTTGTTTTTATTGATTTATTTATTTTTGTATTGAGAGATGGGAGAAGGATATCCTTCAGGCTGTGGACTGTTGCCAAATCACACGATGTCTTTCCTTCACACACTCATCTCAGTGAGCAATTGCTACCCATTACCTGAAGAATGAAGTCCAAAGTTTGATACTGCGACATAAATGTAATGGGCTCTTACCACATTCAAGGCCCTGCCCACTCAGATCTGTTCAGTCATCTATATCTCTCTTGCTTCCCTGCATGCCTCTGAACTCCAGGCAGGAAGGAGCTACTTATCTGGTCCCTGTACAGGCTCTGCATTATCTTATTTCTTTTGCTCATTAATACATTTCACAAATATTTATTGTACATGGACAATGTACCCAGGCAATAAAATACCTGCGGATAAAGTAGTGAACAAAGCAATGCCCCTACCTTCAGAGAGTCTACATTCTAATGAGAGAGGCAAGCAATAACTATCATTCAATTATCTTTACTTTTGTGTATGTCTGAAACAAATTTAAAATCCCTTGTAAATTGTACCATTCAAGAAACCACCAGGTGATCATTTTCATGACCGTCTTTCCAGACATTTCTTTTATGTATACTGGCCACACACACACACACACACACTTTTACACAAATAGGATAAAATTATACACTTTTTGTTTTCAACTCAAGAAAATATTAAGGAAATCATTCCATGTCACTGATATTAATAAAAATCACCTTTTGAAATGTCTGCACAGTATTCTATTAAATCTATCAACTGTAATATTATTAACCTTCTCTAATGGGTCTTTATGTTATTCATTCCTTCCATATTTTTTCAGCCACAAATGCTCTTTTATTCATTAACAGGTATTCATATGGCTTGAACCCTCAGTTGCTTCATCTCTCTGTTCAAATATTACCTTCTTAGAAAGCCTTCCCTGAGAAGCCTATGTAAAATAGCACCTCCCTATTCCCCTTACTGTATGAAGAACTGAGCATCAGGATTGGAAGAAGACTCATTAACAACCTGTGATATACAGATGACACAAAATTGCTTGCTGAAAATGATGACA
>NW_004444046.1:7371616-7372683 GCF_000243295.1 Trichechus manatus latirostris | reverse complement strand
ACCCAGCACCACTGGGAAAGAAAGGCCTGGGGTTCTACTTCTGTGAGATTACAGCCATTGAAAACCTGTGGAGTACAGTTGTACTCTGACACACATGGGGGCATCATGAGTCAGAATGGACTGTATGGCAAGGGGTTTTTGTTTTTTGTTAATTAAGCTTCACCAGTCACTGAATTCTCTCACCTGAGCTCCTTACATGAACTCCTTTCTTTCTTTTTTAAACATAGCTTTATTGAAGTTGAATAGGCACACAATAAACTGCACATATTTAAAGTGTACAATCTGATAAGTTTTGAAATACATACACACTCATGAAAACTTCATCACAAACAAGGTAATGAACATAAGCATCACTCCCAAAAGCTTCCTCCTGCCTCTTTGTAATCCTTTTCTCCACTGTGACCCACCCCAAGGCCTAGGAAACCACTGATTTGCTTTCTGTCACTATTGAATTATTTGGATTTTCTATAAATGGAATTTGTATAAATTTAAATTTTCTATAAATGGAATCATACAATGTGTACTTTTTCCCTCTCTGAGTGCTTTTAATTATCATAAAATTTTTTAGCTTAATCCATGTTGCATGTATCAATATTTCATTCCTTTTTATTGCTGTGTAGTATTCCATTGAATGGATACATCACAATTTGTTTATCCATTCACTTGTTGATGAATATTTGGGTTGGTTCTAGTTTTTTGGCTATTGTAAATGAAGTTTCTATAAATATTCATATGCAAACTTTGTATGGACATATGCTTTCTTTCCTATAAGTGGAATGGCTGGGTTATATGGGTGTACATTTAACTTTTTAAGAAACTTCCAAACTGTTTTCTAAAGTAGTTGTAACATTTTGTATTCCCATCAGCAGGGTATGAGAGTTCTAGTTGCTCTATATCCTTGCCTAATTTGGCATAATTAGTCCTAGAGATGGAGTATAAGACCAAGATAGGCAGCAAGAAGGAAACTGGGGCTCAGAGATGTTAAATAATTTGCCTGAAATCAAACAGCTGGTAAGTGATGAAGCCCATGAATATAGATTTGTCCAAATCCAAGCCAATTCTCATGA
>NW_004444046.1:7369234-7370662 GCF_000243295.1 Trichechus manatus latirostris | reverse complement strand
AAGTCTGGTCTTTTGTTTTTGTTAGTTTGAATTTTGTTTTACATTTTTCTCCGGCTCTGCCCAGGACCCTCTATTGTGATCTCTGTCAAAGCAGTCGGTGGTGGTAAGTGGGCACCATCTAGTTGTGCTGGACTTAGTCTGGTGGAGGCTGTGGTAATTGTGGTCCATTAGTCCTTTGGACTAATCTGTCCCTTGTATCTTTGGTTTTCTTCATTCTCCCTTGCTCCAGATGGGAAGGGACCAGTGGAGTATCTTAGATGGGCGCTCACAAGCTTATAAGACTGCAGACGCTAATCACCAAAGTAGGATGAAGAACATTTTCTTTATAAACTATGTTATACCAATTGAGCTAGATGTCCCCCAAGACCATGGTCCCCAGCCTTCAGCCCAGTAATTTGGTCCCTCGGGGAGTTTGGATGTGTCTATGAAGCGTCTACGACTTTGCCTTGGTCAACTTGTGCTGACTTCCCGAGTCAATACCATCTGTTCTTGGTCATATGCTACCTCCTGAAATGGTTGAACATTGATCAGATCTTTTTGGAACAGTGACTCTGTGTACGCCTTCCATCTTCTTTTGATGCTTCCTGCATCGTTTAGTGTTTTCCCTACAGAATCCTTCAATATTGCAACTCGAGGCTTAAAATTTTTTCTTCAGTTTTTTCAGCTTGAGAAATGCCAAGCATGTTCTTCTCTTTTGGTTTTCTAACTCCAGATCTTTGCACGTTTCATTATAATACTTCACTTTGTCTTCTCGAGCTGCCCTTAGAAATCTTCTGTTCCACTCTTTTACTTCATCATTTCTTCCATTTGCTTTAGCTACTCTACGTTCAAGAGCTATTTTGGTGATCCAATTTTATCGAAAATGACAGATAAACAATTAAGTAATAAAAGTAATTTAAGATAACTGTATATGCCATAAAGATTTTATTTTTTGTATGTGCTAAAATGACCAAGAAAGAAATATATATGATTATTTCATTACCCATCCCATTGCCGTTGAGTCAGTTGTGACTCCTAGTAACCCTATAGGACAGAGTAGAACTTCCCCACAGGGTTTCCAAGGCTGTAAGTCTTTACAAAAGCGGATTGCCACATCTTTCTCCTGCAGAGGGGCTGGTGGGTTTGAACAACTGACCTTTTGATTAGCAGCCAAGCACTTAATCACGGTGTCTACCAATACATATAGTGGAAGCATTTGGCAGCATTCAGTATTTATTCATGATAAAAACTCTCGGCACTCTAAGAATAAAAGAAAATTTCAACTTGATAAAAGACTTCTATAAGGAACCTGCAGATAACATCATACATAATGGTGAAAGACTAATGTTTTGCCCACTAAGATTGGGAATGAAGTAACGAGTCTTCTTTCACCACTAAACTTATATTCATTATTGTACTGGAAGTCCTAGCCAGTGCAACAAGAAAAGA
>NW_004444046.1:7367094-7368321 GCF_000243295.1 Trichechus manatus latirostris | reverse complement strand
ATAGTACAGGGACAAATGCCATAGTTCACAGAGCAGAGTACTGGAGAGAAGAGAGAAACACAGAGAACTCTGTAGGTCTTCAGAGTGTCCCACTCAAGTATTCGGCATGTGCATATAAGGAAACTAACTGAGACCATGAAAAGAACTACCTGACATATTAGAAGGAGCATCACCCAGAGCTCATGCAAGTCCAGGAATAGCAAATAGTTAGGTGCTGTTAAGTCAATTCCAACTCATAGCAACCCTATGTACAATAGAAAGAAACACTGCCCAGTCCTGTGCCATCCTCACAATTGTTGTTATACTTGAGACCGTTGTTGCAGCCACTGTGTCAATCCATCTCATTGAGGGTCTTCCTCTGTTTTAATGACCTTCTACTTTACCAAGCATGATGTCCTTCTCCAGGGACTGATCCCTCCTAATAACATGTCTGAAGTATGTGAGACGAAGTTTTACCATCCTCGCTTCTAAGGAACATTCTGTAGAGAATAGTGGGAATTTAAAGAAATGTCTGTCCAATCATCAGCTGATCATTAAGATAACCAAGGAGAGACTTCAGTGGCCACACATGACAAAGAATAGAGACTTTACAGAATTAATTCAGAAAAGTAATTAAATAAACATCAACAACAATAAACCCTGGAGAGAGAAGAAAATATGATTTCTAGAGCTGCCACATTATATTACTTAAAATGCTACATTTTCAACAAAAAATTATGAGACATGAACGGAAACAAGAAAAAAGGGCCCATATTAAGTAAAAAAGTTTTCAATAGAAACTGTCCCTGAGGAAGTCCAGATGCTGGACTTACTAGACAAAGATTTTAATCAGGTGCTTTAAGTATGTCCAAATAAATAAAGGAAACTATGTCTAAAGAACTAAGGGAAAGTATGAGAACACTATCTTGCCAAATACAGAATATCAATAAAGAGAACAAAATTATAAAAAGAACCAAAGAGAAATTCTGGAGTTGAAAAATTCATTAGAGAGGCACAACAGAAGATTTGAGCTGGCAGAATAATGGATCAGTGAACTTGAACATAGTTATATTGAGATTATTTAGTATGAGAAACATAAAGGAAAAAAGAATAAATAAAAATTAATAGAGCCTCAGAGCCTTGTAGGGGCATCATCAAACATACACATAATGGGAGTCCCAAAAGGATAGGAGAAAGAAAAAGGAGAATAAAGAATTTTTGAGGAAATAATGGCAGAAAACTCCCCAA
>NW_004444046.1:7363453-7365075 GCF_000243295.1 Trichechus manatus latirostris | reverse complement strand
CAAGGGCTTATCAGTATAATAGTATTTAAAAAATACTGTTATAATGTGAGAATTCCAGTGCTGGTTTTTCGGCACTGGCTGTTCTGGAGTGCTCTCCTCCAAATGACAACTCAGAGATTTTGGCTCTTACCATCCTGTGGGGCCACCATGTATTCAGTCACCTTGGAATCCTCTGCTGGGCTCTGCATGCAGCTGACCATCAATCAGAGAGAGACTGAAGAGGCTCACATGGGATATTTTATAGCCAGATGTGAAAATATAACGTCCTTATGTCCCCTTGGCCCATCGGAGGCTCCAGCCTACTTGCAGTGTAGTCTTCTTGTATGCCCAGGAAGAAGAATCAGGTTAAGTGAGTATCTATCATCATCAAGTAACCTGCCCAAGTAACAACCAGTAATGGCAAAGCAAGATTCAAACCTCAGAATTATGACTCATATCCTTGCTCTTAGCCACCATCTCATTCCCTTAAAACCTAGAATTCTGAAAAATAACATAAAATAAAATAAAATAAAAAACTAAAATTCTGGAAATAAAATAGGAAAACTGGTATCCAGGGCCCAAGGACATCTTTGAAGAATTGAAAGCAAAACTAGACTGGCCTTACCATAACTAAAATAGATAAATCAGAACTAGCCTACAGAATTCACATTACTTGTGATATTTTGTCACCAAATCTTCAGCTGGTGAAGTAATAAACATCAAATAATGAAATATGAGAATTAAAATTGTGTGACTGTTCTCCAAGACCTATTCTTCTTATGATTGTCCAATGATGTATGTTTGCTATTTTGTGATAATATATCAGTGCTTGAACAGCCCATTTGTAAATCTGCTGTTATCTTAGGAGGCACAGGAAAGCGGGGGAAAACTGGAGAATGAAAGAGAAACAGTGGGATTTGAGAATGGGGTGAGGAGGAGCTAGATGTTGCTGTTCACTCTATAAAGCTATCAACCTGGTCTTGGATGGCTCACCACGGACCGTTGACTCTTCTGGAGTAGTTAGTATGTGAAAGAAAGCACAGCAGCACTCTTCAGTCGATGCTCCCACAGAGACCACTTTGGATGATGTTGCAAAAGGTGTCTTCTATGAAAATTGTGCCAATCCATCATGTCAAGATTAGAGGTATAACTCACAAATATTAGACAGGAAATCTAGTAATAAAATCATAATGAAGGGGGTAGAATATTTGAGCATTAAGACCCTTTCCCTTTTGATATGACCTTAGTTAAAAGGGAGTAACAGCAGCAACAAAGACAGGTACTGACCGAATGATATTTAAAACAACTTGTTGACTCAAGGATAACCTTGTTTTCTTAGTTCAGTAGTAACAACTCAGTCCTTTATAATGCAGAAGAAAAACAGATCTGAATACAGGCCGCATGATCTTGGTGTGGCTTAGATTTCAATTCAGGCAGGCTTGGTGACTTCACTGGATGGTGCTAATGAAACATAGGGCAGATTGACTCATTTCTGCTTGACATTTAATTTGTTTCATGATTCCTAACATGTTTTGTTGTCTGCTGATACAGGTGTTTCAAGATGAATAGAACATTGAAAGGGATGCTTTATCGCTTAAAGAGGTAGCATATTGAAGAGAAAGCATTTGTTGTTAGATGCCTTC
>NW_004444046.1:7356649-7362213 GCF_000243295.1 Trichechus manatus latirostris | reverse complement strand
TACTCAAAATGGAATTGTTTTAATTTCATTTTTCAGATTTTTGATTGTATAGGAATACATTTGATTTTTGTATATTGATCTTGTATCCTGCAGTCTTACTGAAATCAGTTATTAACTCAATAGTTTCTTTCTGTAGTTTCCTTAAGATTTTCCATATACAAAATAACATAATCTGCAAATAGAGATAGCTTTATTACTTCCTTTCCAATCTAGATGTCTTTTATTTTGTTTGACTAATTGCCGTAGCTAGAACCTTCAGTTCAATACTGAATAGAGTGGTGAGAGTGGACATCCATGTCTTGTTCCTGATCTTAGGGAGAAAGCTTTCAATCTTTCACCATATATGATGTTTGCTGTAGGTTTTTTTGTAGATATGCCTTTTATCAGGTTGACAAGATTCCTATTTATTCATAATTTGTTTTTATCATGAAATGGTGTTGGATTTTGTCAAATGCTTTTTCTCTACTGAGATACTTATTTTTGTCCTGTATCGATGGTGTATTACATTGGCTGGATATCATGTTGAACCAACTTTGCATTCTTGGAGTAAATCTCACTTAGGCACAGTTTATAATCCTTTTTTAATGTTGCTGGATTATGTTTGCGAATATTTTCTTGTAGATTTTTGAGTCTATGTTCATAAGGGATATTGGTCTGTAGTTTTCTTGTGATTTAATTAATTTTTAATAGACATAAAACAATCCGTAACATGAATGCATTACTCTATTGATGAGTATTTAAATTGTTTTTTGGCTTTAATAAGTAGTTCTGAAATAAACATTTTTATACACATGTCCTTTATATAGAAATTAATTTCTTTACATGTCTAAACATTGCTGGGTCGATGCGTATGTTCACTTAAAATTTTAATAGATATTTTCAGATTACCTTCCAAAAATGTTGTAGCAAATTACTTCCTCTCAGAAAGATATGTAATTATTTCCCCATATATACTTCCGTGTAAGATATGGATATTTTAAATTTTTACCAAAAGGCTAAATATTTCTCATAACTTGCATTTTAACTTTCCCAACATGTACTAAGGCCGAACATTGTTCCATATGATTATTTGAAATTTCTGTTTTTTCTCTAAATTTCCCATTTGTTGGATATTCTAATTTTAAAAGAATTGGGTTGTTTTTGTTCTTATTAATGTATAGGCATTTTTACATATTAGTGATATTAACCCTTTGTCAGTGATGTTTTGCAATCATTTTCTCTATTTTTAATTGAATATCTCCACCTTTTCCTTTTCAGCTTTTAGGTTTCTTTTTATGCTTACTGCCTCACCCATCCCAAGATTTTTACAAATATTCTTCTATATTTTTTATAATACTGTATTAATTTTCTATTGCTCCTCTAAGAAATTATCACAAGTCCCTTCCCACTGAGGAAGCTGAATAAACCAATCCAGAAAGATGCTTACAAGGTTCATGTAGGAAATCTGATAACTGATAGACGGAAAGAAAATCCTAGGGTTGGTTCTGAAGGGATTGACGTTGCTGCAAGGCTGAAGACTTTAGAATGGGTAGGCACCTGGGTGAACAAGTACATTGCCCAGAGATCAGGGTTTCTCTGGTGAAACCTAGCAAGAATTCATGGGATGCTTCAGCACATTCCCTTGTCATTTCAACACACATGGCTTCAGAACTCATTCCAGCACTTCCTTTCCCTTTATCCCATTAGTATCATACGTTTACCCTTTTCTAGATATATATTTTTTTTTCATTTCTTAATCCCTATGTGGTCGCATCTGAAATAAGCTGTGTAGAAACATTATGTGTTCCCTGAGTAGTAGGAGTTTACTGGTAATGCCGGACAACTCCCGACTGGCAATTTTGCAATCCAAATTTCAGATGTTCACAGAGCTTGCTGCAATCTTCCCAGCTTAAGCTGAAGGCTGCACATGTGTGGAAGACCATGCAGACTGTCCACTGATTAATTCAATCAAGGAACTATAGTTTGGAATCCATCCCTTAAAGCGTCCTACCTCAGAACAGTCCAGTCTCCACAGGGTCATAGACTTGTTAAGAACTTTAGAGATTACGTAGTTCAACTTGCTTTACACAGGAGGCAATCAATGCTCAGAAGCCAGAGCTATCACTTCTTGTTTCAGGGGAGACCCAGTCTGTTCTTTATAGAGACAATCATCCCTTAGTTAAAAATCTGACTCTTGGATGAGTACACCTGATATCTTTTCTTTTATCAGGGGTAAGGAGGATGGCAGTGAAGGGATCAACCCAAGACTGAAGGTTAAAGCTACAGCTGCTGGTCCTTCAATATTTTTTAAAACTTTAACATTATAATATTTATGAGATAAAGTCCAATGCTGGTACCATTCTTATTCACGTCAATTAAAACACAACAACCGACTTCAGCAGAAGATATCCTGAAGGGTTTTTCGGCACGAAGTACATTCAGCACTGGGGTAAAGCTTACTGACCTCAGAAATTAAAGCCAGGCTTGAATCCTCCATCAACACTTACTTGTGTACCTTATTCAAGTTACTCAAGCAACCTGTGCTTCAAGTGTACAAAGCAAGAGTCATACTCATCTCAAAGCGTTATTGGGAGGCGTAACTAAGATACCGCACATCAAGTGCTTGACACACTGCAAGTATTCAGTGCTCTAATCCATTTTCTTTTGATTTTAATAAACTAGTTTTACCAGTTGTCTATGCTGTTTGCAGGGTAAAACAAAACAAACAAAACCACAAGAAACAAAAGGCCAAATCTGAATTTGCAGCACAGAAAACTTTGAGGTTGTGCATAGAGCATATAGTGCATCCGTCTTTAAATAAGTCCTTTTGCAGTATGAAATAGGGCTAAGCACTTTCTGCTTAGTTGGCGATCTCTTGGTTGCTGTTGTCAGAAATTAAAGTGCAACTAGCTTAAGCACAAGGGAAATTTATTAGATAGAAACTGGGGAAGGGATCTCACTGAACATAAGAACAGAATGAGGTGGGCCTCCACTAGGGAACCAGTATTGTATCTTTGCACCTCTTCTTTTCCTGTCAGCTTCATTCTTTTCTCTCAGTGAATACTGGCTTTCCCCACATGGAGAAAATATGATCGCCCAAAATTCCCAAGATTTTCTTCTGACAGTTTCAGCCACTGAAGAAAGACTGAATGTTAGTCCCAAATCAATGTGGGCCAAGGATCCATTCCAAGAATAATGTATTGAAGTCTGAGGAAGGGGTCTTGAAGAACACAGCAACTTCTGGAGAACCAGTTAGGGGTGGGAGAAGGTGTTCCCTAGCTCACTGCCCAGAGAAGGGAGAAGGGAGTGGCTGACAAAACATTAGGGGCCCATTATACCCTCCTTCTCTCTCCCATGCCTAGTGCAAAACCCAATCTGTTTTATCTTATCTATGGCTCTGCAAAATGACATTAGAAAACCATCAGGGTTTTGGGCAAAATCATCTTACATATCCTCAATTATATGACTACTCATAAGTACTGAACATGAAAATAGGCAGTAAGATAGAAGGTGTAAGCAGGTTATTGAGGTTGTTAGGGATCAGCTACATGGACTTTCTAGTTCAGTTCAATTTCCACTTGAGTGTAGATCCTGATTTTTATTCCCACTCTCTCTTCTCTTTTCCTAAAACAGAACTCTTTTTACATGAAGGAAAAAAAAAATGTATTAGCAGACGCTAACTTGTAAATGTGATGTATTGCACACATCCATTTGTATTTTAGGGGGCAGCATTCCATGTTGCATTGTTCCCAACCTTCAGTCATTTGCTTATAAGCCCTATGATTTCTCCCATTATCTGAATAACACCTGTAGTTATTATTTATTTGCTATATTTCTTTGACATCTTTTTATAAACTATAATATCTACTTTAATCTGATCTGTTTTTCTTTGATGTGCCAGTTACATTTCCCCTAATATAGATAACAAAAACTACACAGTTTAAAAAATGTTAAGATCATGTAACACTTAAAACTGTCTTGTATACTTCTTCACTTTGGGAAACACTGTTATACTGGAGAAGCACAGGCATTCATGGCTCATATATGCAAGAAAACTTATTTATCTGAACTGAACACATTTCTCTTATAACTTGTTTGCATAGGAAGCAAAAAACGTACACCTTCAGTCCTAAGGAAATAAATTAAGAACCAACCTTTAATAATCCTTTGACTCAGAAAAGGGGAAGTTTACCTTTTGATATAGTTTTATTTTGTTTGCCATAAAATTTTTATTGCACAAATAATACAGGAATGCATTTTTTTTGTCTAAAAATTAATATGTTATTCCTACACGGAAGACTATAATCCCTTTTGATCATCACCTCCCCATTCCCTCTTAGGGTTAATCCAAGTTATGAATTTAGATTGTATCCTTCTGGAGTTCTTCTTTTGTATCTATTCACATATAAACACCAGAAGAAAAATCTGGTATTATTTAGTTTACATTAAAGTTATTGTACTATATATATCTTCAATTTGCCTTTAAACTATAATGTGAAAAGAAAATGAGCAGAGGCCAAAACTCAAGTCACTCAAACCACAATATAGGAAGGTCTAACTCCATGCCAGGCTTATGCATTTTCAAAAATGTCATTTATGTATTGGCTTTATGCCTTGAGAAACATTTACAAATATTTTTTCAAGAAAAAAATACAATAAACATCTTTGTAATGCGTGTATACATCACTGTTATTTTTTTAATAGCTTCAGAGTTGGAAGTCATTGTTAAAAATCCAAAAGTAAAATTCTTTTTCTAGGCAAAGAAAACATTATAGTTGGATAGCAACAAGGATATCCACACTTCTTTGAAGAATTTAATGGAAACTAATAGGGATTTTAAGTGAAGTACTTCAGTAATTTTTCTACTATAATTGAATGAATGGCTTGCTGTTTATCAATTACAATTTTTCAGTCTGATTAAGAGAGATTTTTGTAAGTGTAATTCGTTGAGATCGTAAAGAAATATTATGCATATTAAGAGTTTTCAAAAGGATCCTCTTTACTTTTTTTGTACAAGCAGTGCCAAACAGTAAATATTCAGTATGTAGTGAGCATTTTAGTGTTTGATACTTTACAGTGTTAACTTGCAGGTGTTATACAGCAATCCAAGGAAATACATAACATCTAAAGTTCAAACAATGCATATATTTTGCTTTGAAGTTGTTATATTAACTCCCTAGGTATAAATAGGTATAAACATATTTCCTTATGTTAAGATGATGTAAATTTTTAGAGCCCCTTGCATAACTATACTTGTTTTCCTGTAGGACATATTATGGGCAGGTGGTGATGAAGGAATGAGGAGGGCAGGTCCCATGGAAAATTGGCCCCAAATTAAGAATGTTTACACTGTATTAATAAAAAAAGCAAGTTATAAAGCATCATATATGATTCCATTTGTTAAATACAGAGAAACTGAATTTTAAAAAAAGTAAATGTAAAATTTAGAGAAAATTGTTAATCACTACTTAAAAAAATGTGATATTGCTTCTTCCCTTTCCTTCTTTTCTATTCTAACTCTGAAATTAAAGACATACTTTTCCGCCACTTCCAGATGACCATGCACACTTTATAATATAGGTAAT
>NW_004444046.1:7353222-7355812 GCF_000243295.1 Trichechus manatus latirostris | reverse complement strand
AAGCAAAGTTTAAGTTAATGAGGCTGGTCAGGTGTTAATTATACTTATGAAACATGTGCCCATCTGTTGTTGGTGTTTATCTACTTTTCTTTCAGCACTTTGAATGTCATCCCACTGCCCTCTGGTCTCCATGACTTCTGATGAAATGTCAGTTGTTAATCTTATTGAGAATCGCTTGCCTACAATGGGTTGTTTTTCTCTTGCTACTTTCAAAATTCTCTTTGTGTTTGGCTTTTGCCAGTTTTACTATGATGTGGTTAGGTGTGGATCTCTTTGAGTTTATTCTCCTTGGAGTTTGTTCAGTATCTTGGAGGTGTTCATTAATGTTTTTCATCAAATCTAGAAAGTTTTCAGCCATTATTTTTCAGATATTCTTTCTGCCTCCTTTTCTGTCTCCTCTTCATCTGGGACTCCCATTATATGTATGTCTGCACACTTGTTGGTGTCCCAGTCTCTGAGGCTCTGTTAATTTTTTTTTTCATTTTGTTTCACAGACTAGATCATCTCAATTAATCTATATTTTACCTTGCTGATTCTTGCTTCTGTTTGCTCAAATCTGCTATTGAGCTTCTCTAGTGAGTTTTTCATTTATTGTAATTTTGAACACCAGACCTTCTATTTGATTCTCTTTTTTATAATTTTGATCTCTTTATTGACATTCTCTATTTGGTAAGACATTGTTCTCATACTTTTCTTAAGTTCCTTGAACAAATTTACAATAGCTAAAGTTTTGTGTAGTAAGTTCAACATTTAGACTCAAAAGCAGTTTCTGCTGACTGCTTTTTTCCTGTATGGAAAGTACAGGCCATACTTTCCTGTCTCCTTTTGGGTCTCATAATTTTGTTGTTTGAATGCTAGACATTTTACATAATACAATGTGGCAACTTTGGAAATGAGATCCTCCCCTCTTCCTGGGCTTATCTGCTTGTTTACTGTTTATTGACTTGCCTAGATTAATTATGTAAAGTCTGTATTCCCTGTAGTGTGTGGCCACTGAAGCTGTTGTTCAGCTTAATGGTTAGCTACTAACTGATTGAGAGGCAGTGGGGTTCAGTGGTAGAATTCTTTCCTTCCATGAGGGAGACCCGGGTTCGATTCCATGCACCTCAAATGCAGCCACCACCTGTTTGTCAGTGGAGGCTTGTGTGTTGCTATGATAATGACAAGGTTTCAGCAGAGCTTCTAGTCCAAGATGGGCTAGGATAAAAGGCCTGGCGATCTACTCCTCCAGTGGAAGTTGTAAAGGTCCAATCCTGCTGTGCATGTGGTCACCATGAGTCAGGGGCCAACTCAATGGCAGCTAACAACAAAAAATGCCTTGAACCAGTAACTTTTCCACTGTTTGCTGAGAGGCTCTGTGCGTACACTGTAATACACCAGAATACACCTTCAACACTCAGGCAGTTTATAATTCTGCTTTAGCCTTCAAGTTCTGCTTTCATAAAGACTCAAGGTAAGCCAGAGGTGAGACACTGAGGCCTTCTCAGGTATTTCCTGAGCATGCGCATAGCCTTGCATATGCATCTGGCCGTATAGATCCCCAGGAACATGTCACAAACTTTTACAAGCCTCCTACGGACATCTCATTCCCTAGATCTTCCTTTTGTGGCTAGGATCTTGTTTGCCCCAATTGGTATTGCAGCCTCAGGCAGCTGCTACGTTAAACAATTGCCTGTTCGATACCCTGGGTATATGACTTTCGCCATAGAGCGAGTCTGTGTCAGGTTAAATGACACCCTGAGAATGGGGCTTTTCAAGAAAGCTGTGAGACAGGTTAAATAGACGTTTTGAGCTCTAAACCTCTCCCGTGGCTGTAGAGCTGCTGGTTTTCATGGCTATCATGGTTGCAAGGCTGCTGGTCTTCAAGATTAGCTGTGGGAGCAGGTGGAGTTAAAATGTCACAAAGCCTACTGTCCTTATAGAGGTTCAGTTTATTCCAAACCTTTGGTATTTTCTAGAATTGAGTTGATTTTGACAATTCTTGCCAGTGTTTTTGTTGCTTTTATAGAGGAGTCAATCTTCAGACGTCCTCACGCTATCATTCTTGAAGTATTGCCGTTTGCCTCCCTTTGATGGAGACATGGGTACATGGAAATGTTCTTCTTTAGGAGACAACATCATCAATATCTGTGCCAGGGATTTGGTGGGAAATGTGGTCTACTGCAGAGCAAATGCACCAACGAACAACGGCAGCTGTTATTCATCTGTTGATAACCACCATTCCAGAACAAGACCTAAAGTCACCAGGTCTTCCAAATTTCAATAGAATCTAGAGTCCTAGCATTTTGTGTGAAATCTCGACAGGCTTAAATGTTGACAATTACTTTGATTAAAAACAAAAATCAAGTGGCAAAAGACTTTTGGAGAAAGGGTCTTACGGATCACACCACTGCTATGGGAACTTTTTCCTACAAAATTAGTTCAATTGAGTTCAACTAAACAAAATTTTATTTAGCATCTATTATGTGCTAGGTGCCTTGCTATATGCTGCAGAGCTGAATAAGACTCACTGCCTCATGCAAACATTCCCTCCCCACTTCCATTTTTGGAGGCACTTATGGTCTAGCAATGGAGGTGGGATTTTTTTTTT
>NW_004444046.1:7325371-7353122 GCF_000243295.1 Trichechus manatus latirostris | reverse complement strand
CTGAGCATGCGCATAGCCTTGCATATGCATCTGGCCGTATAGATCCCCAGGAACATGTCACAAACTTTTACAAGCCTCCTACGGACATCTCATTCCCTAGATCTTCCTTTTGTGGCTAGGATCTTGTTTGCCCCAATTGGTATTGCAGCCTCAGGCAGCTGCTACGTTAAACAATTGCCTGTTCGATACCCTGGGTATATGACTTTCGCCATAGAGCGAGTCTGTGTCAGGTTAAATGACACCCTGAGAATGGGGCTTTTCAAGAAAGCTGTGAGACAGGTTAAATAGACGTTTTGAGCTCTAAACCTCTCCCGTGGCTGTAGAGCTGCTGGTTTTCATGGCTATCATGGTTGCAAGGCTGCTGGTCTTCAAGATTAGCTGTGGGAGCAGGTGGAGTTAAAATGTCACAAAGCCTACTGTCCTTATAGAGGTTCAGTTTATTCCAAACCTTTGGTATTTTCTAGAATTGAGTTGATTTTGACAATTCTTGCCAGTGTTTTTGTTGCTTTTATAGAGGAGTCAATCTTCAGACGTCCTCACGCTATCATTCTTGAAGTATTGCCGTTTGCCTCCCTTTGATGGAGACATGGGTACATGGAAATGTTCTTCTTTAGGAGACAACATCATCAATATCTGTGCCAGGGATTTGGTGGGAAATGTGGTCTACTGCAGAGCAAATGCACCAACGAACAACGGCAGCTGTTATTCATCTGTTGATAACCACCATTCCAGAACAAGACCTAAAGTCACCAGGTCTTCCAAATTTCAATAGAATCTAGAGTCCTAGCATTTTGTGTGAAATCTCGACAGGCTTAAATGTTGACAATTACTTTGATTAAAAACAAAAATCAAGTGGCAAAAGACTTTTGGAGAAAGGGTCTTACGGATCACACCACTGCTATGGGAACTTTTTCCTACAAAATTAGTTCAATTGAGTTCAACTAAACAAAATTTTATTTAGCATCTATTATGTGCTAGGTGCCTTGCTATATGCTGCAGAGCTGAATAAGACTCACTGCCTCATGCAAACATTCCCTCCCCACTTCCATTTTTGGAGGCACTTATGGTCTAGCAATGGAGGTGGGATTTTTTTTTTTTAAACAGTCTTGTGTCGCCACACTGAATTAAATGTAATCTGCACATGGATTTAATTGTTTGGTTTAATTAGCCAAGGCAAGATATCCTGAGAGGTTTGTTTAAAATAATCACTTTTCAGTCTATGTGTGTGCACGTGTGTGTGTTTATGCATACAGGAAGGCTGGGGGCGGGGAAAGGGTAAGAAAGTGAAAGTTGCATAAATCCTTTTGGGGCAAAATGTCAGAGAGCAACTTCTGTCAATTTTTGTTTTTGCTGTTGATTTGTGACTTAGGAGACTCCATATGTTACAGAATAGAACTGCTCCATAGGGTTTTCTGGGCTGTAATCTTTATGGAAACAGATTTCCAGGCCTGTTTCTTCCTCAGTGCCACTGGGTGTGTTCAAACCGCCAATCTTTTGCTAACCAGCTGTGCAGAAAAGTTTGTGCCACCCAGGGGCCTTAAGAGAGCCAACTTCTGACCTGCATGAAAACACTGAAGGCAGAATCCCATGGCTGCTTCATTCTTGGAATATTCCCTTATATGTGAGAGCATATTCTTTAGCAGCTTCCTGAGAAAACATGCATGGGAGGCAAATTTTTGAGATCTTTCATTTCTGAAAATATTATGACACCTTTACACTTGATTGAGTATGGCAGATGGGAAATCTTTTTTTCCAAAATCTTGACGTAATTACTGACTGCTAGCTTCCAGTATTACTGTTGAGAAGTCTGAAAGCCATTCTGATTCCTAATCTATGTGACCTGCTTTTTAAAATCTTTTTTGGAAACTTCTCTTAGACCTACTTGTTTGAAATTTCAAGATGGCATACCTTAGTAGAGGTCCTATTTTCATCCAGGAAATGTGTGTTTGATGATTTCCTCCCCTCCATTTTTAATTTTTTTCTGGAGTTCTTATTACTTGGGTATTGGACGTCTCAAGACTGATCCTAATCTTTTATCCTTTTTTGCTCTATTTTCTGGGTTATTTGCTCAATTTCAGCTTTCACCCCTACTACTGAATTTTAATTTTCAAGAATATTTCCTATTTGGTAGTATTCTATCCTTATTTTACAGATGCCTTATCTTTTCTTCTCTCTCTGGAGACTGGCAGTTTTTTTGAGGCTTGTTCTCCCTGTAGTCTCTGGTTCTTCCAAGTTGTTGGGTTTGGTCTTTTCATTCACGTTAGAAGCTTTCTTTCATCAGATGCCAGGTTAACTTTAAGATGGCAGATGAAAAAGCTGACACGAGATTGCTGACTGACAGTTTTCACTTTAGGGCAGTGGTTCTCAATCTTGGCTGCAGAGCAGAATCACCTGGGGAGCCTTAAAAACACTGCTACCAAACCAACCGAACCCAACGCTGTTGAGTCGACTCCAACTCATAGCAACCGTATAAGACAGGGTAGAAATACCTCATAGGGTTTCCAAGGAGCAGCTGGTGGGATTTGAACTGCCAAGCTTTTGGTTAGCAGCCG
Organism: Trichechus manatus latirostris; assembly: GCF_000243295.1. Taxonomy (NCBI): domain Eukaryota; kingdom Metazoa; phylum Chordata; class Mammalia; order Sirenia; family Trichechidae; genus Trichechus; species Trichechus manatus. The sequence goes on along the minus strand of NW_004444046.1, from coordinate 7,350,570 downwards.
AGCTCTTAACCTCTGCACCATCAGGGCTCTAAAAACACTAATACTCCAGAAATATTCATTTAATTGGCCTAGGATGTCGCCTGGATAGAGGGATTTTAGAAAGCTCGCCAGGTGATACCCATGTGCAGCTAATGTTGAGAAGCACTACCAAAGGATGATCTGCTTGAATCATTTATTTCACTGAAGATCTTTCTTTTTTTGGTTGCATGAGATTCTTCAGGTTGAGACTCTCCTGACATCCTCTTGTATGCTTATGTTCATTAATCCCCATTTTTGGTATAGTACCTTCACTTTCAACTGTGAATAGTGTCTTGCAGTCTAGTGACCTTCTGTTTTACCTTTTCCTGAGGATAAATTTCCAGGCTTCTGCAAGTGTGATAGAGATGAAGTTGTCCAGCTTAAAAGAAATGGGGAGCAACTCTGGGAATCTAACCGCATCTTTAACAATTTTCAACCAATCCTATTTTAGACCCTCCCAACACCACTTGAAAGAGATATGCTGCCAACTTTTGAGCCTTCTGGGCATTCTGCATGTAAGTTGAGTTTGTTCTCAATTTCCTCTCTGCTAACTTAGAACTCGTATTTCTTTGGTTAGGTTTCCAAAATTCTGGTGCTAATGACTTCTCTTCCATTTACACCATCTTGAGGGGAGTTGTGACTTAAAAAAATAAATCCTTTATCATCTTTTTGGTGAAGTGTCGGGAGCATGCAAAATTTGATGTGTTCCATTTCTCATCTTTACACATAAGAATGACTACCATTCTTTATGTGAGCTTTGAGTTATAAACAATACATCTCTATGCCCAAAATATAAAGAACTCAAGACAGAAGAGATTCCTAGCAAAACAATCTAACCTAATGATGAAACTATGGCCACAGTAGGAACAATATGCTTTATTGCTGTTGTTGTTGAATGGGATCCAGAGGAGGAAGTACCCAGTGTGCCAAGTGGACAGAGGTAGATGTGGACACCTGAGTTTTGTCATATAAATGTTAGGCAAAGAGGTACACTATCCACACACACTCTGAAATTGGCAGCTCATGGGCCTATGTAGTCCACAATCACATTTTAGTTGGCCCATACAGAGTTTTACAAGCAATTTAGACAAATTATTTTTAAAATATCAGGAGATTTTAGATCAAAATCTGGATTTTAAGGTTCTTTTGAAATACTGGCACATGTGATTGTGACCAGCAATTCTGCAATGCCTCACCCAGCAGCAGTCGAGTTGTGGCTGCCCGTTTAGATGAGACAGCAAACATCATGCACTATGCTACTGCATGGCCTCTAAAGGCATTTGAATTTGCAACTTTTGGGATGTTGTTTAAGCTTTAAAACAATAACAACAACAACAGCAATCCTATTAATGGCAGAAAAACCCTACTTAAGTCAGAAAGAATTAAAACATTTATTGGGCATAAATATATTACATATACACTACAGATACAGTTAGGTATTACATATAGCATCGTATTTGCAAAATCTATACATAAAATTGATATGGCAGTTTTAATACAATGTATATGAAAGTCTAAAATTGACAATACAGGAAAACATATGAATTTTTTTTTTTTTCTCCTAGAGTTGAAAAGCTTGGAATGTATGTCCAACAGTGAGGTAAAACATTTTGTTTTTCAATTTAAAGAACTGTGCAAGGATAACATTCAAAACACATTCAATTAGGGTACTTTTCAATGTTGACATGAATACTGAATTACTGTAGCCAACAAAACAAGGTTAGAAAATGCCAACATTTCAAGTTGATAAGAACAAGGCATATAATAAGAAAAAAAATCTTTTAAAAAAGTTTTCTTTTTAAACCATTTCTTTGAGGACAGGGCCATTTGCTTCACGGGACTGGGATTTCTTGTGCCAGAGATGAATCTGACAGACAGAAGAGTCAGAGCCATCAGAAAGCCACTCACTCATTCCTACTTACTGCAAAGGAGCAAAGAAATAAGTTTACTCTAACACTTTATTTTATTGTTCATGTGTAATGGCAATATATATAGTTATACATCAATATCACATATACATATTTGTGATAGAACACAGTGCCATATAGAGTAAGAATTTCCTGACTGAAGGGATTATAACGAATACCAAACAATGGAGAGCAATAAAATAAAGTGCCGTCAGCTTGTATTTCACACACTTCAGCTTTCTGGTGGTTCCACGGATAGTATGAAATCTCAAAACAATCAAATATTCATAACAACTCTGGCCTAATTTCATTTTAAAAAATACAACCAATTCAGAGAATTTCTTTATAGCAGCAGTTCTGAAGTGTACCAAAAAGGGATGTTTTTCTTTGCAAACAGTAGGGTTTTTGTACTCAGTTGACTCTTCATTGCTTAAAAAATGCCTTCTTCTTGAAACACCTGCATGAAATCATCTCAGAAAACGCAGATGCAATGTCAGAGTGGATCATATCACACATTTACGTAAATAGTGGGATATATTTTGGAAGGCCAGAACTTTGGCAAAAATATATTATCTTGATGCCATTAGTTTGCAAGGCTAATTAAACTGATTATTATAGTCAATAACAAAATACAGAACTCTCTAGTATTTACTACATCAATATAGGCACACAGAATAATTCATTGATCTTACCACTATCTTTCAAGAGATGATTATGGTTTTTTGGGTACATGTAAACGTTTCAATCACTGATAATGGATTTTTTTTTTCTTTTTTTGGCATTTAATGCACTAGATGCTCTTATCCTTAAAAATACAAGAAAATGTCAGAAGATTAATAATACTACAGATGTTGCCAAAGAACAAGAGTGACCTAGAATTACAAAAGTATAAAACACACAAAAAAAATAACATGCTACAAGGGAAAATTAGTACATAAGTACATTTTTTAAAATTTTACAATAAATAAAGATTGCACTGTAATTGGCATTTAAAGTACTGTATGCAGAATATAGTATAAATAAACCAAAAACAAAAAAATGTTGGTTTCCCCATGACTTTGGTACGGGAATATTATAAGCTAGTACAGGATACTGTATCTTAGACAACACAAAGCACAAAGTAGCTATGATCAAGAAAAACCAAGTAGCAAAAATATACAAAAACAGAAGCAGGGGTATACACTGTGTCTGTTGCACCCTTTTGGAATATATTTGCACCTCCAACTCTTAAATGTCCCTGAGGTACTCGAACATTATGGACTTCATATAAATAATCCAAAGACTTTGGGTTAAAATTGATTATCTCATGACTCAAAATAAACAAGCAAGAGTAACACCTTGCATTCCAATAGCACCTGTTGATCAAGGATCTCAAAGCACTTACAAACATTAGAATCCCCATTTTATTTTATTTTTAATGCATGGGAAAACTGAGGCACAGAGGTAAAGGTGACATGTTTCGGTCACGCAGCAAGTTAGTGACAGATCCAGGGAGAGAATCTAGGCTTCTTGATCCCCAAACACCCTGTGCTTACCGCTAAATACAATCCCTCTCCATAGACGGCCAGGTCAACCCCACAGAAATAGGAACTATAAATTTAGAGGACTCTCTTTTGGGCTTTATCAGTCTTTATCTGCTGTTAGATTAGTATTACGTGCACTGAATTAAGGTACTGAATTCAATCACTTCATTGATACCTCAAAGAACAGCCTAAAGGCAAATCTTTCAAAAATAATGAGCTGACACGTTACAAGATTGCTCACAATTAGTGTAAATCATGGACAACGGGCAGAGGCACTAAACTGTCACCAGTTCTCATCATATAATTCTGGTCAAACATAACAGAATATAATTACTCTAGTGATTAGAAGTACGTAGTTATATACAAAGACAAACAAACAAGTTAAAGCAGCTTTTAAAACAGCTGTAACAAGGAAACAACTAACTATTGCACAATGCCCTCGTAAAGTTACTGCTATGAATCGACGTGGTAAAAATCTACAATGCTCCACAATTTATAGGTGCATTTTGGTTACTTGATTTTGTATACAGGCAGCTCATAGTGTTAAAATGATAAGAAATACAGATTATTAAAACATTTTACATTGAAGTACACATTTTGATTTAAATGAGCTAAATACAGTTAAATAACTGAGTAACAAAATGGAACTCGTTTAGGGCAGGCCATCTTAGTGAACACAGCTTCTGCATGGTGGTGTTGCGTGATGATTCTCTGACAACACTGAAATCCTAGCCCTGTAACTACACATGCTGTGATTCATGTTTACACGTACAGATGTTCACGACATAAGAAGTGACAGGTGAATAGGTGAATATAAATTACTAAACTGTAATATTAAAAAAAAAAAAAAATCAAAGGCTTGCAAAAGCCATTAGTGAGAACAGAATAAAGGCAAATCTGTAAATTCAAAAGAAAACATAAGAAAGCTAGCTTTTGGTATCTGGTTTGCTTTTCTTCTTTTTTTTAAATCCAGTTTAACCTCTTCCTAGTTTTGCATTTCAAAAAGGTGCACCAAAACACTGATATTTTTTTTCTAGCTAAATCTGTAAAACAAGAGAAGTATATAAATCAAAGAACAAAGGACGTAAAAAAGGGAGTATCTGAATAAATGTGTGTATTAAAATGTGTAGCATTAATTAAATTCATACCTCTAGTTTTGTTGGGTGTGTTTACTTCATTAAGAAGTACTGTAATATAAAGGCAAATAAAATGGACAAAGTTGCAAAGCCAACCACAATGAGGGCTGCAAACTGTTCATCAGTAGGCATCATGCTCTTCATTTTGGGGTCATCTAAGCTCCCCATGTCCCCTGTAAGCATGACCTCACTTCGTTGCAGTACAAAAGCTGCAGAGGGGCTGAAAGCTCCGCTTAGCTCCTGAGAGGTGTCTAAACAGCGACGACACGCACACACACGAAACCTGTAGTCCGTGTTGGTCTGGAGGCCTGAGATTTGGAATGTGGCTTCTTCTCCCTTGTATACCTTCAGGAAAAGGAAAAGTCCTGGTCAATTAATTTATAACAAGACTGTAGTCTCTTAAGTAATAAGCATATGACACTGGGGCCTTGTGGACGGTGGCTTGGTTTAAAAAGGTATTCCAACCTACTTTGAATAATACATGATATAAAAGTCAGTGACTCTAACTCTGACAGAGGACAGAAGGCACAGGCTAGAAATGCAGCTGGCATTTTAAGTAATAAGACAAATCTAACTTAATTTTAATAATAATTAAGGTTACTAAATCAGAAGATGATTTAATACCTGCAAAGGACTCTGTTTTTGGTCCCCAGAACAAATTAACATTTCAAAGAATTAAAGTATAATGAACATACAATAACATGCAAAGTTTCTAGCTGGATGATGATTTTTGACAATTGAATATACCATGTAATACTATCCCATCAAGATACCCCACCTCCATCCCCAAGAGGTAAACACTATTCTGACTTCTAATTCTATAATTAGTTTTGCCTATTCTAAAATTTCAGATAAATGGAGTCACACAGTATGCATTATTTTGTGCTGATGAAATTTATCCATGTTGCTGACTGATTCAGTAGTCTGTTCCTTTTATTGCTGAGTAGTGTTCCATTACATGACTATACCTCAGTTTATCCATTTTCTTTTTGATGAACATTTTGGTTGTTTCCAGTTTAGAGTTTTTATACAATGATAAGACTGCTATGAATATTCTTGCACAAATTGAGGACCTAAGTTTTTATTTTTCTTGGATAAATACTTAGAAGTAGGTAGGCCATAGGATCAGAAGGTAGGTCTACATTCAACTTCGTAAGAACTAGTTTTCCCAAGTGATTGTATCATTTTGCATTCCCATCAGTGAAGTGTGAGAGTTGCAGTTGCTCCACATCCTCACCAACATTTGTTATTGTCAGTCTTTTATATTTTAGCTATTCTAGTGAGTATGAATGGTATCTTATTTGCACTTCCCTGATACCTAGTGATGCTGAGAACCATTTCATGTGCTTACTGGTGATTAATATACCTTCTTTTGTAAAGAGCCTGTTCAAGGCTTTTTTATTTTGACTTTTTATCAATAATTTAGAGGGGATCTTTATATAATTTGGACGTAAGTCCTTTGCCAGACATATGTGCTGTAAATATTTTCTACCAGTTTTATACCTTGCCTAATCATTTTCTTGAGCATAAATTTGTTGATGCAGTCCAATTTATTACAAAACAACACTGAAATAATTCAGTGGTCTATTTGGCTTTCCACCACTTGTCTGCCACTTTGTCGTACTGTGGTGGCTTGTGCATTGCTGTGATGCTGGAAGGTATGCCACCGGTATTTCAAATACCAGTAGGTTCATCCATGGTGAACAGGTTTCAGTGGAGCTTCTAGACCAAGAAAGATTAGAAAGAAGGACCTGGTGATCTACATCTTAAAAAACTGGCTAATGAAAACCTTATGAATAGTAGCGGAACACTGTTTGATACAGTGGTGGAAAACGAGCCCCTCAGGTTGGAAGGCACTCAAAATACAACTGGGTAAGAGCTGCCTCCTGAAAGGAGAGTTGACCTTAACAAGATGGATGGAGTCAGGTTTTTGGGACCTTCATTTGCTGATGTGGCACAACTCAAACTGAGAAGAAACAGCTGCAAAAATCTATTAACAATCGGAATGTGGAATGTATGAAGTATGAATCTATGAAAATTGGAAGTCGTCAAAAATGACATGGAGTGCTTGAAGATTGATATCCTAGGCATTAGAGAGCTTAAATGGGCTGGTATTGGCCATTTTGAATCCGATAATCATATGGTCTACTGTGCCAGGAATGGCAAATTGAAGAGGAATGGTATCACATTCATTGTCAAAAAACAAGAACAAAAACAAACAAAAAAAAACTTCAAGATCTATTCTGAAGTGCAACTCTGTCAGTGACAGGATAATATCCATTCACCTACAAGGAAGACCAGTTAATATGATTATTATTAAATTTATGCACCAACCACTAAAGCCAAAGATGAAGAAACTGAAGATTTTACCAGCTTCTGCAGTCTGAAATTGATCAAACATGCAATCAAGATGCACTGATAATTACTGGTGAATGGAATGTGAAAGCTGGAAACAAGAAGGACTGGTACATGGAAAACATGGCCTTGGAGACAGAAATGACGCTGGAGATCACATGACAGAATTTTGCAAGACCAATGACTTCTCCATTGCAAATACCTTTTTTCATCAACGAAAGTGGCAACTATACACGCAGGATTGAATACACAGGAAAACTGACTACATCTGTGGAAAGAGACGATGAAGAAACTCAATATCATCAGTCAGAACAAAGCCAGGGGCCGACTGGAACAGACCATCAATTGCTCATATGTAAGATCAAGTTGAAGATGAAGAAAACTAAAACAAGTCCATGAGAGTTAAAGTACAACCTTGAGTACATCACACCTGAATTTAGAGACCGTCTCAAGAAAAGATTTGATGCATTAAACACTAATGACAGAAGACCAGGCAAGTTGTGGGATGACATCAAAGACAAGAGATCATTAAAAAGACAAAAAAGCCAAAACCAAACCCATTGCCATGGAGTCGATTCCAACTCATAGCGACCCTACAGGGCAGAGTAGAACTGCCCCATCGAGTTTCCAAGGAGTGCCTGGTGGATTTGAACTGTCAACGTTTTGGTTAGCAGCCATATCTCTTAACCACTATGCCACCAGGGTTTCCATTAAAAAGACAGGAAAGAAAAAAAAAACCCAAAATGAATGTCAGAAGAGACTCTGAAACTTGCTCTTGAATGTAGAGCAGCTAAAGCAAATGGAAGAAATGACGAAGTAAAAGAGCTGAAATGAAGATTTCAAAGGACAGCTTGACAAGACAAAGTAAAGTATTACAATGAAATGTGCAAAGACTTGGAGATAGAACACCAAAAGGGAAGAACATGCTTCGCATCTCTCAGGCTGAAAAGAACTGAAGCAAAAATTCAAGCCTTGAGTCGCAATACCGAAGGATTCTATGGGCAAAATATTAAACACCACAAGAAGCATCGAAAGAAGATGGAAGAAATACAGGGAGTCACTGTACCAAAAAGAATTGGTCGATGTTCAACCATTTCAGGGGGTAGTATATGATCAAGAACGAATGGTACTAAAGGAAGAAGTCCAAACTGCAAGGAAGGCATTGGTGAAAAATAAGGCTCCAGGAATGGATGGAATACCAACTGAGATGTTTCAATAAACGGATGTAGTGCTGGAGGTGCTCCCTCGTCTATGCCAAGAAATTTGGAAGACAGCTACCTGACCAGTCAACTGAATAGGTCCATATTTGGGCCCATTTCAAAGAAAGGTAATCCAACAGAATGTGGAAATTATCAAACAGTATCATTAATATCACACAGAAGTAAAATTTTGCTGCAGAGTATTCAAAAATGGTTACAACAGTACGCTGACAGGGAACTGCCAGAAATTCAAGCCAGATTCAGAAGAGGACATGAAAGGAGCGGTATCATTGCTGATGTCAGATGGATCTTGGTTGAAAGCAGGTAATACCAGAAAGATGTTTATCTGTATTTTATTGACTATGCAAACACATCAGACTGTGGATCATAACAAATTATGGATAACATTACAAAGAATGGCAATTCCAGAACACTTAATCGTGCTCATGCAAAACCTGTATATAGACCAAGAGGCGGTTGTTTGAACAGAACAAGAGGATACTGATTGTTTAAAATCAGGAAACGTGTGTGTCAGGGTTGTATCCTTTCACCGTACTTATTCAGTCTGTATGCTGAAAAAATAATCTGAAAAGCTGGGCTATATGAAGATCGCGGCATCAGATTGGAGAAAGACTCGTTAACAACCTGCAATATACAGATGATATGCTTGCTGAAAGTGAAGAGGACTTGAAGCTCTTACTGATGAAGATCAAAGACTACAGCCTTCAGTATGGATTACACCTCAACTTAAAGAAAATGAAAATCCTCACAACTGGACCAATAAATAACATCATGATAAATGGAGAAAAGACTGAAGTTGTCAAGAATTTCATTTTACTTGGATCCACCATTAGCACCCATGGAAGCAGCAGTTAAGAAATCAAATGACATACTGCATTGGGAAAAGCTTCTGCAAAAGACCTTTTTAAAGTGTTAAAAAGCGAAGATGTCACTTTGAGGACTAAAGTGTGCCTGACCCAAGCTATGGTATTTTCAATTGCCTCATACGCATGTGAAAGCTGGACAATGAATAAGGAAGACCAAAGAAGCACTGATACCCTTGAATTATAGTGTTGGCGAAGAATATTGAGTATACCAGGGACTGCCAGAAGAACAAACAAATCTGTCCTGGAAGTACAGACAGAATGCTCCTTAGAAGGGAGGATGGAGAGACTTCATCTCATGCACTTTGAGCATGTTATCAGGAGGGACCAGTCCCTGAAAAAGGACATCATGCTTGGTAAAGCAGAGGGTCAGCAAAAGAGAGGAAGACCCTCAATGAGATAGACTGACATAGTGGCTGCAACAATGTGCTCAAACATAGCAACAATTGGGAGGATGGTGCAGGTCCAGGCAGTGTTTCGTTCCATTGTATATAGGGTCACTATGAGTCGGAACCAACTGGATGGTACCTAAGAACAACAACAACATTTTTCTTGAGTGTTTGTTCTCTGTATGACCAACCTGCTTTCCTCTGTTAAGGAACTGGGATACTTTCTTCCCCTTTGTTAATGCTAATATAACAACCATGAGGCTGGGACTTAAAAACTACCAGTTTATTTACACAGAAACTGTCACCCTTTGAGTTGACTAAAGCTAATAGGAGTCTTTGAAATGGTGGGGTGGGGGTGGGTATGGGGGGTGCCTCTCCCAAAGTTCTTCCATCAAAGTTACACTGATCCTCAAAAAGCTTAGTGAAAATAGTAATCGGATTAAAATTACATAAAAATTTATGGCTTATATTAGATTTAATGAAAAAATACAAGATAAAACAAGTTGAAACTAATCCACATCAATAAGAGATGTGACTGATGTGTAATTAAAAAAGAAAATTTAATTAAACTCTTTCTGTATGATGGTAGCAAGTCAGTACTTGTAAAACACTTAAACATGCCTCGTACATAGCAATTGCAAAGAAAGAGTGAGTTGTTATTCTTTAGAACTTAGAAAAATCCAAAATATACTCTTAAAACACAGCAATTAAAAGTGATAGATACGGGCATTTTCAATCTAGGTGCGTAATAATAATCCTAAATAGAACCGACAGGCCACTTATATAAAACTGTCAATTAATATAAAGCCTCTAGAAAAGAAAATTACCAAAAATCTCAGCTATAGAGAGTTGCTGAGAATCTACAAACATTTCTACCTATGTCTAAAGTCCAATTCTGACTCATAGTGACCCTTTATGACACAACAGAACTGCCCCATATGGTTTCCAAGGCTGTAATCTTTACAGAAGTGGACTGCCACATCTTTCTCCCACAGAGCAACTGGTGGGTTCGAATAGCTGGCCTTTTGGTAGCAGTGGAGCACTTAACCACTGTGCCACCAGGGTTCATCTCCACGCATTTAGTGATGGGCAATTTTAAAGACAGCAAAGGAATGTTATAGTTTAAAAAGGGGACCCGACTTCTAAAGTTGACCTCATAGTCAGCCTTTTATTTTTGTTGTGGTTGTTTGGAATATACACAGCAGAACATACACCGATTCAACAGTTAATACATGTACAATTTAGTGACACTGATTACATTCTTAGAGTTGTGCAACCATTCTCACCCTCCTTTTCTGAGTTGTTCCTCCCACATTAACATAAAATTACTGCCCCCTAAGTTTTCTATCTAATCTGTTGAGTTGCTTGTTGTTCATTTGATCCCATATAGATAGATCTTAAAAAAGTATAATTCTCAAGGCAGACATTCTTTACGAGTTAAACTAAACTATTGCTTGGTTTTAAAAAGACTTCAGGGGATATTTTTGGTTTCAGGTTTAAAGATTATCTCAGGGCAATAGTTTCAGGGGTTCACGCAGTCAACCTTTTTCCTGATTTTCCTCTCTCGTTTTCAACCTTCATAAGTACACTTTAAATGTCTTATTTTCTGTTTGGTTCTCATACTTTTCCAGATTTATAACTGCTTTGTAATATTTTGAGTGTGTTCCTCCTGGCGAGTTACCCTGTTTCTTTAAATGCTGTGACAAGTGGCTTACGAACTGGAGTTACAAACAGCTGGGCTGGAGCAACTAAAAACAGAAGACGGTAAGAAAACCCCTGGCAGTACCAAGGGACCACGCCTTTCTCACAGCTCGGTGTGGCATCTAAATGAAGATTTTAAGACTAGCCTGTTGTCACGGTGATCGCCCTAAGCCCGCTACTCAAGAGTTGAGACTACACCATGATGGGACAGTCTCTCTGTGAGTTATTTTCTAACACACGTGGGTCTCAGGAAAATAACAGTGTACATTTCTTCTTAAAATACGAGACATTTTAAAGTTCTTTACTTTCTTAAATCTAAAATGCTAAAGCTGGTATTTTGTGAGACAAGTCATTTCTTGGAAACTATTGGGATCATTCATGGAGAGAATGATTTGCCACCTATGGGGCTAGTACAGCAGTTTGATAAAGCAAGTCCTTCCATGTTTGCCGTCTGGGGCTTTGGTTTCCCTATCTGCAATGTCCCAGGTATACAATTCATTCTGACACTCTTTGGTGGTGAAAAGTTAATGTTGGGATGATTATCAAGTTGGAAAACAGCTGTCATCTAAGCCTTAGCTGGAAGGTATACTGATATGCTCTTTCATTGCTTCTTTTGGAGCCCACACCACTTGAAATACTTGTTTACATTTATCAAAGGGTGTAAAATTGTAGCTGTTAGAGCTCTTTTTTTCCTCTGGGCAAACTAGGGAACTGGGTTTGGTCTTACTTGGTCACTGGGAGGCAGTGGGCAGACTTTTTAGGCACTATATTTAGGATCCCAGCTCTAAATCCTTGCTCTGCCACTTACTAGATTTGTGATTTTCGGCAAGTAACTTAACAGCTTTGAGCCCTAGTTTCTTCGTCTTTGAAATGGAGACAGTAACAATACCTAACTTTTGAGGAGCAAAGGAGAAAATGTGAAAAACACTTTGTGAAAGGAATATACTGGTGATAAGTTCTTTATCAACTTCACTGATTTTAATCCTCATGATTACTCTGCTAGGTATCATTACTTCCATTTTAGAGATTAACAGGCTCAGAGAGGCTGTGACACTGGGTTCAGTTCTCTTGGTCTCTGACTTTGTCTTTCCATATAATCCTACTATCTCCCCTCAAAGGTGTTTCCATTAAACATCGTCCAGATCATCCCATAAAGAAAAGGACATCATAAAGGTAGTCCTTTCTTTTATGTCATGAAGAGTAGCTCCCCCACCCAGTTTATGCCAAGCAAGGTCTTGGGAAGCATTTTTGTCATGAAGCCTCTTAATTTCTGCCATCAAAGAATGGCCTCATTGTAGAAAACCACTTGACAGTTCCTAAAGATATTCCAGAGACTTTTGCAAAGTGGATATAACATATATTTTTATTTAAATTATTTCTGGGGTTTCCAGAATTTGCACGGCTAGATCCCTTTCAGAAAGTTGGCCCAGAAGTATATTTAATTTCCCAGAAACCCAACTGGGAGAATCTGGAAAAGAAAATTCACATATTAATTTTCATGAAACTTTTCAACTCTAACTCCTTAGTGTGAAGATCTTGGAAAATGTATGCAGAAAGCAAAGAAATGCTTCTTTTCTTGTATCATTAGGCAAAAAGCTTAGCAAAGGATAAACGAATTCCTAACTGAAGGGAACTCCCTTAATGACAAGACCAATCAAAAGTTAGGCTTTAATTTGAAAATACTCCCCCCTTTTTAACAAGCCATTCTTGTTGTTTTAATTGGAACAGCTCCCATTTTCACAAACACTGCCAAAAAATGTTAACGTTTATTTATTTTTTTTTACATTTAAGATGAATTAAATATACTGAATTTGGGACTGTGCTCTATTATCTCCACATTTCCATGGCAACCAGCACAATGACTTGAACAAAGAAGATGCTCAGTGAATATGCTCTAATTACAACCCTCAAATGCTCAGAGTAGATATTCTTACACTACACTGTGAAAAATGAGGATCAGTACCAGAAACAAATAAATGTAAATCTCAAGTATTAAAACACATATACAAACACACCAGGTAAGAGAAAGAGTTAGTATAGGCACAGACACTACTGCAAAAAATGGAACCATTAACAATGGCTAAGTTGTTTTCAGTGAATTGACAGAAATTATGGAGTTTTTAATACCTTTTAGAAATATTCAACAATGCTTACTTTTGAATATGGGCTTTTCAGATTCTTAGCTAAGCAAAAAGTTAAACAACACCCCATTTCTTGAGGATTCTGCTTATTGAGGTTTGATGATAACTGACTTATTTCCGTTTAAATAATCACAGCCATGGAATTAGTATTATTTTTCTTATTACCCCATTTCTCATTACACTATTCTGTAGCCAGAGAATATTATGTTTTTATATATTATCATTAAAAAATATATGTCTGAGGCCTAATAACTAAGACACTCCTCAGAGAAGAAAAGAGAGAGAGAGGGCTGGGGGGCTAGGGGGAGGAAAGAGATTTGCCGCACAGATTTCAAGACTTGGTATAAAGCTAAACTATTCAGGGCAGTGTGACACTGGTGCAGAGAAGGACAAACTATCCAGGAGCAGGATGGAGCTGAATGACAGCCCAGCAACTAGGGTAATTGACACAGCCACTACGTGAGTTCCTACAGCTACTGTTTATTTGGGGTCTATGGAAGAGCAAAGCACCTAGGCAGGCCCAAGGTAGGGGAACCTCTGGTAGTAGTGGATAACGGACAAAACCGTGGATTTGAAGCCAGCTGGCTCTTGGTTATGAATTTCCCAGGTCACACAGCTGGTAAGTGGCTGAACCAGAATTCAGACCTATGTAATTCAAGCCCATGTAAACAGCTGTGGACACCAGGCCAGGATCAGGTGCTTACCTTGCTTACCAGGTCATCTGTAGTGAACCATTTCACTATGGATTAGTTGGTACAAGCAAGCCCGCGCTTACCTTGCTTACTGGGTCATCCGCCCCATCAGGGATTATAAATTTAAAAAAAAGCTTTGGTTCTGTAGGAAGGTGCTGAGACAGCTGTCAGCTCTACCTAGAAGCAGAATCTTTGATGTGGTGAAAAAATGTGAAATTGTTCACTACAGATGATCTGGTAAGCAAGGTAAGCACCGTGCTTATCCTGCCTACTGGATAATCTGCCCCTGGTTGTATCCCTTTGTTTTCATTCATTTTTACTGGGGCCCCATTAAGGGCTTTTCCTCTTGTCTCAATCCAATTTAAAAGGCACAGCTCCATTTAAGATTTTCTTTATTGAAGTAACCAATCATATTATTGCAATAAGTATATAAGCAATATTATTTTTACAAAGACTATTTCTGTTTCTGATTTGATGAACAACATATTTTAAAGTAATGTTGACATGTTTATTCCAGAATAGCAGGATTTAAAGTAATACCCAGATAACTGAAACAAAGAGTCCATGACCCTAAATTCAGAACAACATGCTGCCCAGCTGAATCCTTCAAATAACAGAGTTTTTAGAGATGATCGCTGAGAAAAGTGCATGCAGAGCTGCTGGAATGCTTGTATCTGCGACAATGCCTACACCTCTTTACCAATGTCACTGTCCCCAAGAACTGGAAAGTGAGGCATAATTGCACAGCATTATTATTTCCACAGCACCTTCTCATGACTGAAGGGGTCTGATGCTCACAGTAACCCTCTGAGTGAAAGGATTATTATCCCTACTTTGACAATGAGAGAGTTGAGGCTCAGTGAGAAGAATTAATTTTTCCAACATCACACAATTATGGAAAGCAGAATGAACCTTGATGGCGTAGTGGTTAAGTGCTTGGCTGCTAACTGAAAGGTAGGTGGTTCAAATGTACCAGCTGCTCTGAGGGAGAAAAATGTGGCAACCTGCTTCTGTAAAGATTACAGCCTAGGAGACCCTATGAGGCAGTTCTACTCTGTCCTATAGAGTTGCTGTGAGTTGGAATTGACTTGATGGCACACAACAACATGGAAGGCAGACTTGACCACCCTCCCCCACAAGCCACCCTCCAGCTCTAGACAGAACCCACTAACCCGCAGCCCTCCTCTGTTGAAGGCAAGACGCTGGGCAGGCATCTGTATTCTCGAGTAGGAGAGGAAAGGCCACGGCTACTGTTACCGAACTGCTTTTTGCGGGTATGTGTTTTTCACTACAGTGGGCCTAAGGAAACAGAGAACACTGACTATGCTACCTTGTATGCTATGACAGCGGCAGCCCTCACAGTACAAAGCACTTAACAGTTTCTCAATACACCAGGGGTCCTATACCAGACTCCATGAAACTGAATACACACTTTATTGTATATAAAAATTTAAGAGGATGTATATATGAGAAGGAGTCCTGGTGGTGCAGTGGGTAAACACTTGGCTGCTAACCAAACGGTCAGCGGTTTGAACCCACTAGCCACTCCATGACAAAAAGATGTGGCAGTCTGGTTCCGCAAAGATTTACAGCCTTGGAAACCACATGGGGCAGTTCTAGTCTGTCCAATAGGGTCGCTATGAGTCGGAATCACCTGGACAGCAGTTGTTTGGCTGGGTATGTGTGAGCATTTTTCTGGGGTATGGTGTCATGGCCTTCATCAAATACTTACAGGGATCTGTAAACCTAAGCAAATTAAGATCAGTAAAATAAATGATGACTTTTAAATATCTTTCTGACTTTAATATATCTCCTTCTTGCTCCATCCTTATTTTGCTTTGAATCTGACCTTTTCTTCATAGAAAAATTAAAAACCATGCAATGAGACAATCACAGCCTTATTGTTTAAATCGCTGCATTAGAGAACAGAGTGGAAGTTCATTAAAAAACACAGAGGCTCCAAGACTCAAAGACTTTGAAACAGCTCTGTCAAGAGGATCTTTTCTCATGGTACCTTATGTGATCCCATTAAGAGTTAATACATGGATTTGAAAAACAATTACCTTATACATTCTAAAAATGACACAGTATACGGGAATGCAAACAGAAACCTGTACACCAAGGTTCACTGCAGCCCTTTTCACAATAGCCAAAAGGTGGGAACCACCTAAATGTCCATCAGCTGATGAATGGATAAACAAACTATGGTACATACATACAGTGGAATATTACTCAGCCATAAAGACAAATGAAGTCCTGGTACATGATACAACATGGTTGAACCTTGAAAACATTATGCTGAGTGAAATAAGTCAGTCACCAAAGGACAAATACTGTATGACCTCACTTATATGAAATAAGCAAATATATAGAAATCATAGCTTATTAGTGGTTACTAGGAGGAGAGAGAAGGGGGATTTTTTGCTTGGGAGGCAATGCATTTACATGAACAGTGGTAGAATAAACAGGAAAAAGATAAGAATAAGGGCTGTACAACATGAAGAGTGTAGTCAATACTGCTGAATTGTGCATGTAGAAACTATTGAAGTGGTGAATGTTTTGTTGTGTATATTTGCATCACATTAAAAATAATACAAAATAACAATATATTTAAAAAGAGATGCCATTAGGTTAAATGTGGAACTTTACAGATTTGCAGTAGATGCTTCAAATATTAACACAATAAAGCTGATAACTAAGAATAGTAGTAATTAAACTGCCAGTAAGTAATAATTTCTTGAAGTTTGCTGAAACTTTTCTCATCTTCAATGTTTTCATTCGATTTTTTTTTGTAAAAATTATTGCTGTCTGTACAGGGCCATGAATTTGATTTTGCTTTACTTTCTTTTTATGTATGTATTAAATTGTCTTTATGCTATATCTTGTGCAATTCAGAAGCATATAGATACACAATTTTCATCTTTTTCAGAAATGCTATACAATTAATACTGTTTGAAAAGAAGTTGAAAGCTTCCTGAAAAAAGCCCGTGGTTGAAATGTTTTATTAAATGGCAATAAAGGTAAATCTACATATGCATGCATTCTAATGCAGAGTAAAATTTTAGGCAAAGATTCAATACTTTAAGTCAATGTACTGTTTAATGATAAAAACCAGCTCTTCCCCCGACATCATATAACTGAGTGAAATTATGCTTATTAGCTAGAACCAATGCAAAGTTAAGGTCAACGTTTTAAGCAAAAAAAAATCAGAAAACGCCTTTGTCCTTGCCACATGTTGCCTGTAAAAAATAAGCTTGGGGAGGAGAAGGACAGACTCCTTTTATGGGTGGTTTTTATACCTAAAGTTATACTTACAAACCCACTCGAAGATGAAGTTTACTTTTTATCACCACCGCAGATAAAACGCTGTTACTTTGAAAACTGTCTCTTTCAAGTATTCAAGCAACGTTTACAGAGTGCATACTAAGTGCCAGCCCTGGGAATAGAACCATGAATAACAAAGCCCATGTTAGTGGGGCCTATCTGATGAGCACTTGAATTGAGGTATACACAGGGCACCACGAGAGGCGTAGCTCTGCTATGGTAGATGCACAAAAATGAGTACTCCTCATTTTCTTTTGCTTTGCCTCTATGCATTCCATGGCCACTGCCTGTTATCCCTGGACTATAATTATTTTAACCATTACTCTGCACACACAATATAAACAGGTTTCATCCTCTGTCTCATGTCCAGAACAAGTGAAAGAAGCACTCAAAACATCATGCTGAAGTTAATGCTTACTGAATAGGGAGAAGCAAAAAACCCAGAACAAACTGTCCCTGACTCAACGGCGGCTCTTCATGTGCCGCTACTCGCTTTAATCATTTCTTGGTAAATGTAGGAAATACATGGTCATGTGAAGAATGCTAACCCCATTTACTGAGCCTGCCCTGTAGTACTGTTGATTTCACCATGAAAACGTTTGTCTACAAGTGTTTACAACAAAAATATTCCAAGGCATATATATGATTAAAAATTATTAGTATTTATATGTCCATGGGTCTAAATATAAAACACTAAACAAACAGCAGATTCAAACAGCTAATCTGCCAAACAAATCTAAATTACTGAATGGATTCACCTATGTTCCAGCAATGCCCAACATGTAAAGATACTGAACAAATAATGCTGCTTTTTCAATGTGCAACACCAATCACTGTGCTTTGAGAAGCAGAAGGTTTTTCCAAGAAAAGGTGGAAATGTATGGAACAAGGAATAAAAAGCTTTTAAAATACAATGACGAACGTGCAATGAATGTACTATTTAGGAAATGAATTATTGTTAAGTGTCAAATGATATGCTGTGAAATTTCCTAACACCTCATCTTTTAATCATTTTTACACTGCTATGGAACAGGACAAATGCTACTGGTGGTAGAGTTGACTAAATCTAGTCAGGAAAATCTCCTACTGTCTGAGTTGAGATCCTAATATCAATCATCTCTTTCTGGAAAGATGAAACGGTCACATACATAAAGTTATTTACTCTAAAACAGGACTTACCGTACAGAACAAGATTATACAATGAAAGGAAATTATGGTGTCTTTACTCTGATTTAAGAGGAATGGTGAAAACTCTGGCAACATCATCCTCCACTGATGGGAATCAATACTGGCAGATGTCATTTTTAAAATAAAATTTTTATAAAATGGGTTTAAAATGATTCATTCATCTGACACTTCATATTAACAAAGTACAGCAAAGTGTACCAATCTTTACTTTGATGTTTTTTACGCATTTTTATTTGCAGGTATTCTTTATTACTACATATGGAACACCAGTCAGTAATTTAACAAAAACTCTGGCTCAAATTATTTTCTACTTGTCTGTATACCTGGAGCCTCAATAGCTGAATTAAGAAGACTTGACAAATTGTGCTAATGCTTCAGAGGACAGTGGCATTTATCTTCAGACTTTCTGAGTTTGACATAACACATGCCCCTATTAAAAGTGCCAATAAGCCCTACTGCTGCAGTGGTTAAAGTGCTTGGTTGCTAACCTAAAGGTCACTGGTTCACACCCACCAGCCACTCCATGGGAGAAAGATGTAGCAGTCTGCTTCTGTAAAGATTACAGCCTTGGAAACCCTATAAGCGTAGTTCTACTCCGTCCTATAGTGTCGCTATGAGTTGGAATCAATTCGATGGCAACAGGTTTTTTTTTTTTTTTTTTGATTAAAAGTGCTGGTAAGGAATGGGCCTTGTCGTTCCTAATGGAATAACAGTATTATTTATATACTGATTTCACATAAACAGTTGCTGGAAAGATGGAACAGTCACCTATGTAAAGTTATTAACTCTAAAACAGGATCAGGTTCAGGGAAATTAGAGGGCATCTGAGTCCTTCACAGCAAGTGACAGGATAACGGGGGGCTTCGGCAGAATTCATCCACAAGGGGTGTGAAAAATCATAAAACCAAGTTTGTTATCAGGCTATATTCCAATTACATTCTTTCTTGCACGGATTTATCTGTGATCTATATAGCATTACTACTCAAATTCTGATCCATGGACTAGGAGCACCTGCATCACCTGGGAGCCTGTTAGAAATGCAGGATCTCAGGCCTCCCCTCAGACTTACTGAATCAGAATCCCCAGGTGATTCACACGCACATTAAAGGGTGACAAGCAGTAACCTAGAGCTTCTGAATCACAAGCCTCAAGAGCCCATGGGTCGCCTACCTATCACTGCATTGTAACTTCTATAAAAAAGCCAGGCAGGACATTGTCTCAGCTGTAACTGCTGAAGCCCATATCCCTGTTGGGAAACTAAAAACCACCGGTATTTTAGTTTTCAATTACAAACAGACTCTGATGCTTGTAAACGTCACTTCAAATATAAAATACAAATACAGAACTTAAAACCTAACTCTTTATAAAACAGGCTCTGCCTGAGAACTGAACATTTATGATGAATACCACCTCATGCAAAATGAAATGGAAACTAGGTCTTATGTACCCTGAAGAACTAGGTAACACATTAGGCAGCTTCTACCATTGGTTTTAGGAGAATTGCAGCTCACTGGTCACTGAGTCACTCATGACAATGGACAGAAGCATGGAGCCAGCAGACTCTGGGAAGCCACACATCTGCATGCACACTGGCTCTTACCTGTTTGTATTCAGATTCTCTTCCAACCAATACCTGCAGAATATAGTTGACAGGATCGCCTTTCATTGGTGGTACCGTCTCCCATAGAATTTCACATGCATTTCCTTCTAACTGTGTCACTCGAGGTGCTGAAATAGAAATCCACATTTGCAGGCTCAAATTTCAAAGTACCATGTTAACAATTAACATTTTAATAATATTAAGTGAGAACTCAGAGAGAGCGAAAGCATGCCCGTGTCTGTCCTGAGAGGGGAGTTTATTTGCTGAGGCTCCCAGAGAACCGGAGGGTGCCTTAGGCACAGAGAAGATACTCCCTAACTACTAAGCCATTGATGTAAACTCCTTTGCTCACTATCTTATTAATCAAAAATCGGATCACATTTCTGTAATTTTTTCTATGGCTACTGAGCACCTGTGTGAGGTATACTGGGGGAATGCAAAAATTGGTAAGATAGGGTCAGCAAAAAAGAGGAAGACCTACAACAAGATGGACTGACACAGTGGCTGCAACAATGGGCTCAAGCATAACAATGATTGTGAGGATGGTGCAGGACCGGGCAGTGTTTCCTTCTGAGTTGGAACCAACTTAATGGCACCTAACAACAACAACAGACCCTCTTTCAAGAATTTAAAATTAGTTAAGGAATGAGGACAGCAAGATATGAGACAAGAACAAAAAGAAGCTGAATATAAGGCAGATTAAAATGAGAGGTATAAACAAAATGTTAGGAAGTTCCAGGGGAGGGAAAGAACACATTTAGTTTGAGTCTAAGAAATATTTGAGGAACAAGTGACATTTGAGATAGGTCACAAAAAATGGGCAGCACTAAAAGGCTTTTTAAAATTACAAGTACCTTATAGTCGTTTTTTTTTTTTTCGTTTATTTAGAGTATTTCTCTTAATGTAATAGTACTATTCCAAAGCTTAGGCAGCATTTTCATTTTTAACAAAAAAGTCATTTAGCAGAGAACACTAATGGGAGTATTTTCTGTCTGGACAACTTATTTGAGCTGGTTAGCCATAAATTTCCAGCCATAAGTGTCACGAATTCCCTGGAGGCAAAAGGATATTTTTCTCACCTCCTGGGAAAATACAAACTATCCTTTTCCTTTTATTGTTAAGGTACATTTCTTCAAGGCAAAGTTTATTTTAAATTACTCAAAATTATAAAATCATGTCATTTTTCCAATGTAAGAAATAAGAATAATTTATGTTCCAGATTTAACCTTGACTGACGGATATTTTCTACCATTGCTTTACTTTTTACATTTTTTTCTGCTTCTTGTTATTATCTGCAGTTGTGTCAGCTCCAACTCAGGGCGACCTTACATGTAACAGAACAAAATGTTGCCAGGTCCCGCATCTCCATGATCTTTGATATGCTTGAGCTCATTGTTGTATCAATCTATCTCATTGAGAGGTATCTTCATTTTTGCTGACCCTCTACTTTATCAAACAAGATATCCTTTTCTAGGGATGGCTTCTTCCAAATAATGTGTCCAAAGTAAGCAAGATGAAGTTTCACCATCCTTGAGTACCTACTGAGAACGTATCAGACATTCTCCTATATGCTTCTGTTATTTCCCTTTAATTCTTGTAAGTTTTTTTCCCTAGATTTTACTTATTTTGTTGTTGTTGTTGAGAATATACACAGCAAAACATGCACCAATTCAACAGTTTCCACATGTACAATTTAGTGACATTGATTACATACTTTAAGTTGTGCAACCATTCTCACCCTCCTTTTCTGAGTTGTTCCTCCTTCATTAACATAAACTCAATGCCCCCTAAGGTTCTTTCTAATCTTTTAAGTTGCTATGTCAATTTGATCCCATATAGGTAGTTCTTAAAAGAGCATAAAGCTCAAGGCAGACCTTTACTAGTTAAGATAAACTACTGTTCGGTTTTAAGATGACTTCAGGGGGTATTTTTGGTTTAAGGTTTAAAGATTATCTCAAGGAATAGTTTTAGGGGCTCACCCACCCTCCATCGCTCTGGAAAGTCTAGAGTCTAAGAGAATCTGAAATTCTGTTCTGCATTGTCCCCCTTATAGTTGCATTTTTTTGTTTATTTGAATTCCTAATTACATAAAATTAATTCTATAGGAATAGTTGTTTCTACTTGTAACTCTCTGCAGGATACTGTTACAGAAAAATAACCGTTTTCCTTTAAAAAAAATCAGTCTGTTGGAATTATTTGGCGAAAACTCCAAACAATTTATGGAAAAACTAAATAAGGAACCTTTTCAGACTAAACAGGACTTGAGCTAAGGGCAATAACTTCCTGAATGTAGAAATGAGAGGAAAAAGACCAGGTCAAGTGGTAGTGTAAGGACACTGTCCTTCTGAAATAAAAGAACCATGAAATGGAAGTGCTATCAAAACTAAAGTGTTCTAGTTACCACAAAGAATGAATCCGCACCAAAAACCACTTTGAAAGACAAAGTTACGGCTTCTCTATACCAGAAAGACCCTTGAAGTTTGCTAACTGGTAAATGTGGCAAAGCTTTCTTGTTACCAACAAACCAAGCAACCATAGCATATTCAGGAATCTCTTCTGATATAGCAGAAACTTTAAGCTCTATCCAAGGGTCAGGGCAACTACTGCCAAAGTAAGGCCTTGCATGTATACATATATCTGTACTAGTTTCTTAAGTCACATAGAGAAGCAAGTGCCAAGCACTGGCTATATTCCAATTATGTTTCTCCTGCATGGGTTTATCATGTGATCTATATTGCCTTGTTACTCAAATTATGGTCCATGGGCTAGCAACATCAATATCACCTGGAAGCTTGTTAAAACTGCAGCTGGAGCTGAAGGGCAGGGAAGAAGGAATTTATCACAGACTAGCCCTGGTAGAAGCTACAAGAAACCCTTACAGAATGCAAGCCAGACCTGACTCAGGTCCTGGAGTCCCCTCAACCTCTTTTAATTGACTCTGCTGCCCCAGGGGTAGCTGACTTAGCTCCTCCATGTGGAAGCAGTGAATCAAATGGCCTTGCTCCTGGGGTCAAACATTTAGGACCTGTTCTACAGGTGTGCTCACCGCATTAGCCACCCAAATAATACAGCAAACCCTTACTTTTATCCCTGTAAAACCTGGGTCAGGTGGGCTGCTTGTCTATCTGTTAGCTACAGGGTAACTCTGAGCAGCAGCTAGATGAAATCATGAGTGCCACCAGCTCACCTAAAGACATGCAGCAAGAACTTCCACAAGAACCATGAGATCTGGAGGGAACAGGGGCAGAGCCTCGGGAGTCCACCAGAGGGCTGGGAGCCAGGCCTAACACGGGGTGGGATGTGCCAAGCAAGCTTCAAGCCCCTGTTGAAGGCCCTGCCTTGTGAGTCTGCTGCGTAGACAGACAGGGCTAACTCTGTGGGAGAACCTGGGGGAATGAGGGCTCAGTAGATCCAGTGGAGGGTGGGTCTTGGCAGAGCAGTTTTTGTTCACTTCCTCAGAGAGATATGGGAGAAGACTGGGGTCTCGTGCTTTTCCTGATCCCATGAAATGAGGCAGAGTAGTAAAACTAGTCTCACAAGCCTCAAAGCATATACTCAAGGAGATAAGACCAGGCTGCTGCTGCTGCTGCTGCTTTCCAAAGGCATCTCTCCACACCTGTAGTCACAGGCCAGGACGTGCTTACATCAATCCCCAATTTCTAGGCATCAAAGTCATCCAATGATGAATGACAGCCTCGGCTCCTCCCAAATGTCTTTGGGAAAGAAGATTCTCAAATCTTCCTTAGTAAACTGTCGTTAGTGCTTAACCCCAGGAATTCACCTTTATTTTGAAACCCAAGCTCTGTCATCAGGCCTGTTGCTTTGTCCATCTATCTCCTATGGGGACATGAGTATCTGGCTATTACATTACTTGTAATAACCCTTTATACATATTTGAGAAAAGTCGTTTAAGGCCTCTCATTCCCCCAGACAATCTATTTCCAACCTTCTTTTTAAAATGTTTTGATTTCTCTTGCTGATATTATAAATATTAGAAGAGTATATATTAGATGAGTCTATTTAAGGTCAAAAATGAGCCTCAACAATTCCCTTACTGTCAAAGAAAAGCGTGACAGAACACACTGTCTACGCACCTTTGATGGTCGGGGGGATACTTTTGGTTGTGCTGAAGGTGTAGGTTTCTGAGAAGGGCCCTTCTCCAGCATCACTTGCTGCCTGGATTCTGAAGGAGTAGCACGTGAACTCCGTCAGCCTCTGGACCTTGTAGGTGTGGCTGGGTCCTCTGTAGATTGAAATAAACCTGGAGGAAGGAGCAGAATCCATTAGCCATTTGCACTTTTAATAATGACAAGAAATTATGATGCAAATTTGTAGAGGAGATTAGGCCAACTTGGTAAACATTTTTCATTCAGTGGGATGAATCAACCAGTTGCTAGGTTATGGGTAAGTTTGTCTAGTGCAAGTTTACATAAAAGAAAAATACAAATTTAAGCATGTTTAAAGGTTGGAATGAGATTCCTTTCATTGTGGTCTAGATTCTAGAAACATCAGTTGTTCAAATGTTTTTATTTACTAATAAAAAACAGAATTTTCAAATCTTTCATAAGGGTGATATCTATGTAACCTGATAGTGTTAACATACCTACTGCTACTGTGTATTAGGCAATGAAGTCAATGTCAACTAGGTACCAGAGAAACGTACGCTCTACCCAAATCTTCTAAATAATTGAGGTTTAGTAGAAAATTCTTCTAATGTTAACCCTTATCAATCTTTCCAAGAGATTTTAAAGGACCTTTCCTAAACTCATAAGAAACATCTATCCACTATGGATCTTTGAGAAAATGTGTTTAAAAAAAAAAAAAAAAAACAAAAAACTGCTCAGAATCAACCATCTGGTTAATCAACATAACAGACAGTACAAGTAGGCTGGACAGTTCAGACTGGCAGCTTCTGGCTCTTCCTCCCATCTGACCCAGTACTATTCGCATTTCTCTGCTTAATAATATTTCCATGTGATGTAAGATAGAAAGCATCAAGATAAAAGATAGGCCTTACGATAATAGATAAGCGGTATCTTGGGTGAAGGGTGAGACAGTACACAATACTGGGGAAACCAGCACAGCTTGTGCAAGGAAAGGTTACGGAAGCTCCATAGACACATCCAAACTCCCTGAGGGACT
>NW_004444046.1:7322145-7324764 GCF_000243295.1 Trichechus manatus latirostris | reverse complement strand
TGGAAGAGCGTAGTTGATGTCACTGAACTGTGCATGTAGAAATTTTTGAAATGCTGTATCTTTGGCTATGTATATTTTCACCAAAAAAAAAAAAAAAGGTTGAGAAGGGAGAGGGTTTACATGTCATGGGGTTGTTAACCAATGTCATAAAATATGTGTACTACTGTTTCATGAGAAACTATTTGTTCCGTAAACCTTCAACTGAAGTACAATTTAAAAAAAAAAAGGCCTTATATTTCAGGTGTTTTCTCCGAGGGTCTTGAAAAATTAACATTTTCACAATGAAACTAGATTACTTATTTGTCTTCTTATACTTAATTGTAAAATTTTAGAAATAACATAACTTCCCATAAGTTATCCAGGATTTTGACTAAATTCAGGATCTGAATCCTGCTGGTCTGGGGACAAGTTTGAGAACCACTAGATTAGTTAATCCAACCATGCTGCCTTGTTCCTACACAGGCCAAACAATTCTCCCAGTTTCCAGAGCTCTGTCAGAACATCTGAGGACAACCCACTGTCTTCAGTTAACTGCAAGTCGGTCACTGATGGAGTCACAATTCAGAACGTCTGACTCGTAGGCCAATTTGGCCGTAGGGGTAAGCAGAATTTATGCATTCATTTAGCAAACATTTATCAAACATCTGCTATGTGTTAGGCACTATGGATTCAAAGATGATTAAGCCTAGTGAGATGGTTGGTCCTGTGTGTGGGCAGGGTTTTCTGAAGGAGAGCAGCAGCTTTACCAAGTGCTAGAGAACAGTTCCTCTGGAGATGTGTGTGTGTGTGTATAAGATCTGCTACAGTCCCCTTTCCCTTGTCAGTTTAGCTGGCCTCCTTTCTGGTCCTGCCCTTGAACCCTCTTTGTCTTCCTTTGATACTAATCAATTTTCAAAACAAGTGTATTGTTTTCACTAGTAGCTATTTTTTTTCGGGGGGTGGGGAGGAGAGCAAAGTGAAACAAGTATCTTTCTATAAATCTTTAAACAACTTTTCTTACAAAACCTGTCAGAGTTAATATAGTCATATGCCACATAACATCCGTTGGGGCAATGTCCGACCACATACACATCCGTGGTCCCATAAGTTCAGGAATCCCGACTGGAGAATGGGACATAGCAGATGTAATGGGACATATCAGTGTAACTGGACGCAGCAAACAAACAGCTTCCTGCATGCAACATGTGTATCTCATGTCTCTTGTATACAAAGTGATTGTGCTGCCAGGTGTATAATGGTACAGTACACAAAAAACATTAAAGAAACACTTCCAGATACACTAAAACATCTTTAACATAATATAGGAATAATAATAACTGTTATGATGAGCATTGCAAAGTAGTGTCCTTTTATTATTATAAACCATTGCATGTACCCCGAATTTGTAATAGGCTTTACAGAGATTAGTTTGTAACTACAGGTTGTACGTAAGTTGGATGTTTGTAACCCAGGGACCGCCTGCACATAATCTGATGTTCGCACAACATACAAATCACGTAACATCCTATTTCACAGAACTTATCGTGGACACTAAGTGGTTAATGACTATACTTATTTAAAATATTCATGTGTTCACCAGTCTTTACAATCAAGTTCCTCAGCCCAGTCATTTCACCTACTTAATGTTCCTTCTGCTTTTCAGTGTAAGGAAACACCTTTTACTGGAGGCTGAACATTTTTAATGTCAGGGAAAGCCAGAGTCCAGGTTGAAACCCACAAATACTATGGCAACCTATTTAGTGCTCTTGACACATTACCACCTTAATGAAGATACCCTCACTAATGTCAGAGGCAAACAGCTATTTATTAACTCAGCCTCACCTGGGCTAGAATGTCTAACAGGAGTAACTGCCCTTAATTATACTGCAAAATGGAAGTCATGGTTTAAGTGTTACATCTTCATTAGAAACTTGCGATGAAGTGTAGTTTTTAAAGGAGCTTGGAGAGGCCTACTAGGAATAGTACTGCTTTCCTGCCATGCCACCCTCTAAGCAGAGTACTTCCTTTTGAAAATAAGTTTAATACATATTTGTGCCCAGATTTAATTATATGCGTAGCCAACAACACTCAGTCACAAAGAAATTTACTGAAGCAGATTCAGTATCCTAACTTGGAGTAATCGAGACTCAGCATATAGCATACATATCTATTCTCAAATACTTCAAAATCTGCTGTCTCTGAACTAGTCATTTTGTTCTTTCAACTTCTTGTTTTGCTCTCATACCACAGTGTTTTACTAATCTTTTAAAACGGCATTTCTGTTTATAAAAAGCACTGTGGAAAAATTTTCTAGTCACAAGAGAACTTTAAAATTTTGCCATTGGAGCTTTTTGTTCACGTACCTGAACAGTGTTAATGAGAAATAAGAGAAAGCCTGCATTTGCCTTTAGAAAAAAGCTAGAGTGACTGTGAAGGTTTTGAAGGAGGTATTTACACACAGAATTTCAGGTGTTCAGTCTCATCACCTGCGGGTGTATGAAGCTGCAGTCAGCCCGCCTTGCAGCTGGAATTCCCCCGGAACGAGGTTGGGAACTCACTGCCTGGCGCTCCAGCAGAAGGGAGCTGAGAGGGAGGGAAAGAGCAGCTCTTTTCTCCTCCAGCCTTCAATTCTGACTGGCC
>NW_004444046.1:7287081-7322045 GCF_000243295.1 Trichechus manatus latirostris | reverse complement strand
TGATGAGCATGGCACAGCCTCTGTCCTGAGCGGGCTCATGAGCTCTGGGTGTTTTCAGTGGTGAAACAAGTCTGGGGGTAGGGAGAGGGAGACGTCAGAAATCCTGAGTTGTGGACGAAACATTTCATGATGGTCAAGCATCAATGGTGTCAATCGCCCACCTAGAGAAATAGGTCTACTCGTCTTCTTGGGGTCTGTGTCCTAACGCGGACACACAGGTCTAAGGTCAGAAGGGGCTAAGCAATAAGGCAAGACAGTTGTACCCAGTGCCTTCCAAGGACTTGACCCAATCATCTCACTTTGATGTGTGACCAAGGGCCACAGGGAAACCTTAAAGACAGAGACAGCTAGTCTGTGTATCGTTAAATAGTTCATACATTTCTCACTTCAAAGGTTTTCCATGCCTTTTCTTCTTAATAAAAGATGTAAGAGCAGAAAGAGAATTGCAAAAATGAGATTATGGAAAATGAGAACGAATCAATATTAATCCTTTTTATAGCATGGAATCAGTTTATCACTGTTATTGCCAATTTCATGTCATTTTACACTTTTCAACAAAGAAATTCATTAAATGCATAAGCAAATGGATTCTAGTTAAGCTTATATGTAAGTCTGTTTATAAATCAGAAAATAAAACCTTCATAAGATCTTACCTCTCAATTTTAGGTTTCTGAAAAAAGTGAAATGATCTTCTGTCTAGTAACAGTTAATTTGGCACTTCAAGTCTTAATTGTTTCAAGGGTTTTAATCTTGGAAACTTTAAGGGCAAACATTGGGCATATGTTTCTTCAACACCCACTAAAGATATGGGTAATTGACAGGCTCTCAGTAAATGCAGGTTCTGAGACCTGAACTGCCTCTGTAGACTACAACACACCAGCATGTTATTGAACCGCTTTGTGCCTACCTGAGAGAGCTGTTGTGAAGTTAAAATGGGTTAATAAAATAGAAGTGCTCTGAACAGTCCTGGCATGTAATAATCACTCAGTAAGTGCTAGTTATAATTATTTTATAATGCCGAGAAGAACAAGATTTTAAGAGAACTCCCGCCTACCTTCTGAGAGACCATCTACCTCACCTTTGGCTAATACGCAGTTTCTTTTCTCTCTGCTGGGTGGCAAGTTGGCCTCGTGGTGAGAGCCAACCCTGAGACCAGATCCCGGCATTGTCAGGTACCACTTGTGGGGCTTCCTCAGTGAAGCTGTTTACCATCTCTCACACCATGTCCTGTCAGTGATGCACGGCAAGAAGGCCTTCCTCATAGCCCTGGGGTGGGGATTAAATTCGGTGACTCGTATAAGAGACCCAGTCCCAGATACAGAGTAGGCCTCAAATAAATGTCTAAATCCTAAATTTCCTTGCAGTAGGCTGTAGCATAAAATGTGCACTCTAACAGCAACTTCTGCTTCCCTCTGCTCCTCCAGTGACAAAAAGACCAATCAAAAACATAGTAAAAAGCACATAAGCCAATGCAAAAAGAATAGTTTCTCTTTACCCCAATTCTATGGTTATTTTCCATCATTTCAAGAAACAGAAGAAGAAATAACCTTCTTTCTTCAGTGCCAACAATTTATGGCCAGTTGCATGATGGCCTCTCTGGGAGGCTCCTGTAGGTTAATACCCCCCATGGCTAGAACTGCTCTGGGAGAGATTAAAAATGTCAAATATTTGTTTTACAAAGATCAACTTTTTTCTCTCCTAAATCTCTTTCTTTAAAGGCCATCTTAATTTTAAAACTCACTGTAAGTAAGCCAGAGGCCTTCTGTGATAGAATTAAGCATACTCAGCACTCCAAGACATAATGATTACCTAATGGAGAGTCCATATTTTAAATACCACCACGGATTCTGAGCTTAGAGCAGGCTTTGCGATGAAGTGCAGGACGGCATCCGCTCAGCTTTCCCGACCTTCCCCCTTATATTTAGAGGGCTAGCGTCAGTGCTTGGATCCCACACATTTATGCACCACAGGCCCTGGCACATGGAGTCACAGCCACACAGAAGAGGTCCTGTAGTCTTGAGAGCCCTGATCCACACAACTTCAGTGGGCATTGCCCCAAGCCCTAGGGGGAAGGGAGAAGACTCTCCTCCTCATGGGATGGAAAGGACCTGGAGCAGCTATATAATCAACAGGTCACTGCAAAAACTCTAAGACCCTAATACGCTGATTTCGGAGGGTTGGCATGGTCCAGGAAGCAAGAGATGCACTACATGGGGGGGTCACTCCTGCTCTGCCCTGGGCCCTTCCCCTGGTCTGTGCTGCCTGGTGGTAATGGACAATGCTTCAGTCCCTGCACTTCCACATGGCTGGTGGGAGGCGTGGAGCACAGGCACTCTCACTCAGAAGGACCTGGACTCTAGTCTTAGCTCAGCCCCTTTCTGCCAAATCACTCACTTCTGCTAGGTGTCAGCTCCTCCCATATCTGAAATATCTACCTCAGGGGTTGTTTTAAGAGTCAAAAGAGATAATGAGGATAAAAAGCTCAGTACTGAGCCCAGTGCATAGTAAGAGCTGAATAGATGGCAATTATTATTACCCAAAGGCTCCTAACTCTGTACCAAAAATGCCCCAACAGGCCAACATCCAGGACGTTGCCTCTAGGGATCTGAGTCAGGGTGAGGTACCCTGAGAACCACGATGGCTCTCAGCTCTTGACAGGCAGGCCTCTCTCCAGGTAACTGGGGCCATTACTAGTTTATGCTGCAGGAGGAATAGGTCAATCGGAATCTGTGATGTTCTGCTGTATCTGTTACGGCCTGTGCCAGACATTCAGCTCTTCCAAAATCTGTTACCAATCTAACTTGGTGGCCAAGCAGAAAGGATGAAATGTCTGCTCTGTAATTTTCATTACATGAATGCTCCTGCACTGACAAGGGAAAGAATGAAATAATATACGTACAACAGATGGCAGTTCCTGGAATGTAGTATGTGCTCAATAAAGTCACCGAGCAATTTTTGTATCAGTTCAGGCTGAGGCCTATGCAGTCACAGGCATGCCCAGTGGGATCATTAGCTCCTCAAAGGCAGCCCAGGAGCCCTGGTTCCACACTGGCAATGCCTGTGAGGGGTCTTCTATGCCACCCACAACCCTGTTGCCTGTGGCCATGTGTCTTCCTGAGGTTAGAATCTGCACCTTTAGATCTTGTAATAACAACACTGCAGTGCTGCAGAAGCGGGGAGAGGGGTGAGCATGAAATGACAAGTCAGGCAGCTCCACTGCCTAGCATGAGCACTGTGAGCTTAGTGGGTTCTAACCACTCCAACAAGCCTTTTCCCTCCTTTATAAGCAGGCAATCACATTGGTCCCATGACCCAGGGCAACTGAGAGCACCTGTAAGAGGACAGGTGAGGGAGCACCTGTGGGGCTCCACTGCCGTGCTGACCACTGTCTTGTGCTCTACTGTGTGAGTATTGCGGATATAGCACAGTAGGTGATAACATAAGCTCTGCAGTCTGCACACTGGCTTTGAACTCAGGTTCTCGAACCAGGTAATCTTGAGCTCTATAGCCAGGAAAGCTGTTTCCTCCTCTTCAAAAGAAATACGGTAATAGTACCTACCTCACGGGGTTGTGAGAATTAAATGAGATAAAGCAAGGAGCATCCATTATACAATGCCCAGCACTTGTAAAGTGCGCAATAAACATTAGCTGTTAGTGCCAATGATACTGTTATCAATAACAAAGCATCAAGGTTGCTGAAGGGTTTACCGTTTTTCAACACTGGAGAAGCCTGTGGGGTATCCCCAGGATGGTATCCCCATCGCTTACATTCCCCTAGGCCCTCCTGAATTGGGGAGAAAAGCTGTGCATGTGATCAGCATCCATTCTTCTTGTCCTGGTGAACTTGGGCCATGGACTGCTGCTGATGGCAGATGATGCTGGCAGTAGCCCGCCCTACATCAATGGAGTCCGTTACATGGAATTGTGGGCATTTTTACAAAGGGAAAGGAAAAACAGGGAGAAACACTCTCCTGTACTTGGGAAAGGAGGCATAAACAAGGCAGAAGGTTGGATGGGCCATTAAAAGTTTGCAGTCTAAATGAATTCATTACGGCTCTGACCCAACTGCTACAGCTTTGACTGCGATGTCTTCTTAACACCAGCCACTCTGATGGTAACAAGCACGGGACTTGATGTTGATGGTTTATCAATGATTTCAAAGAACTTTCTCCTATCTGTGAACAGAAAATGTTTTCGCTTATTCTGCTTGCCTGTCAGAGTGCTCCATGGGGGAAGGAGGCCAGGTTTCAGGAGTCTAAGGAGCACAGAGTATAAAGACCTTGGCTGTAATGTAGAGTCTGCCAGCTTCACTATGAACTTGAACAAGTCAGGTAACTCTCCAAGGCTCATTTTCCAGACAATCAGGAAAATAATAACTGCCTTGCTTACCTGGTAGGAATTTTTATGAGATCCAAGTGAAAGAACTAAGTAAATTCTGTGATTCCTTATTAAATATATACTAGGAAGGCAAACAACAGATTCTTGGCACTTTCAAGAAATTCTAGGCAAAGACTATACTTGAAAACTTGGCATTTTAGGCTTTAATGTTATAAAAAATGACTTTCTTGCACTGAAGTGCAATTGAAGGAAGAGTTCAGGCATGTTACATCTTTAAATGGTCCTTTATTTTAAATCATTTCAGGGGGAAATGATGGCATATAAAGAATTTCACTTTAAAATCTGTTTCCTTAAAAGGGTTTTGTAGCAAAAGTAACATCCTAGAATGCACCAAATGGCTTATAACTTATTCAAAAAAACCAAAAACCAAACCTGTTGCCATCGAGTTGATTCTGATTCATAGCGACCCTATAGGGCAGAGGAGAACTGCCCGACGGAGTTTCCAAGGAGCGCTTGGTGGACTCGAACTGCCAACCTTTTGGTTAGCAGCTGTAGCTCTTAACCACTACACCACCAGGGTTACCTAACTTATTCAAGTTGGTTTTAAATTCCCAAAAGAAAACAAGATATTGCTTAAGCTTTTGTGTTTACTGCCTTGTTGCTATCTTATAATCCCTAGGGTCCATTACAAGCTGACAACCAAAAATCCACTGCCGTTGAGTCGATTCCAACTCATAGAGACCCTATAGGACAGAGTAGAACTGTCCCATAGGGTTTCCAAGGCTGTAATCTTTATGGAAGCAGACTACTACATCTTTCTCCCTCGAAGCAGCTTGTGGGTCTGAATCACTGACCTTTCAGTTAGCAGCCAAGTGCTTTAACCACTGTGCCATGAGGGCTCCACCTTACAGGCTGATAGCAGCCCATTAATATTTAACTCCTTAAAATAATCTAGCCTGCTGACCTAAAATGGCCTGTAGTTTACTAAAGGCCTGCAAATGGCATCTTTCAAAACACGTTTCACAATATCACAAGTCAACAGCTGTTAATAAAAGCTCAGTATGGCTATATTCATTAGCAATGACAGGCCATTGCTTCTGAAATCCTTCCCCCTTTATTTCCTTGGGCTCCATGGACTGTGTATGTGTGTAATTCCCTACCTACATTACTGAAGTGGTGCTGGGAATGGAGAATGTTCAAATAGGAATTTATAGTACATGCCCTCACTCGACTAAGAACACAGTCCTGTCACTTCTACGTAGAAGCAAGTGGCATCATGTGAGGACACCTGAAGCAGGGAAGGTGCATTTCCTAAGCTGATTTTGATGCTGGTGACAGAGTCCTTGCTTATAGATTAAGCATGAAAAGAGCTAAGAGCTATTTACAAAAGACTAATAAAAAAAGGGGTTCAGTTCCTACCTCACTGCATATGGAGCTTTTAGCTTGTGATCGATCAAGCTACAACACTTTTTGGCTCATAGGTTGAATTTTTATGCTCTTCTAAGAAAATGTCACTATAGCTATTGATAGGTGGAAACTCTCTGCATAGACTAAAGGAATAAAAGAAAATTCCTATTTTTAATTTTTGCATTTAAACTTCACTTTAGACATTGATATATACACTTACATATATAAATAATATTTTAAGTTTTTGGTGAATGTTTACACAGTAAATTAGGTACCCATTCAACGATTACTACACAAATTGTTCAGTGACACTGGTTACATTTTTCACAATGTGTCGATATTCTCATTAATTCCATTCTAGATGTTCCATTTCCAGTAATCTAGTTTCCCTGTCCCCTTACCTTTTGATCTTTGCTTTAGAGTAACTTTTGATCATTTGGTCTCATATAATTTTTTAAAGGAGTGCAGTACTCACGGTTGATATTCTTTATTTTATGAGCCAATCTATTATTTAGCTAAAAAGTTAGACATTGATATATTAAAGAGGTTTATTTATATTGGAAGATAGGATGACTAGAATCTCAAAAGAACATCTGAGAAGCTCAAAAGGTCCTACCCTTCTTCCTTGCTTTCAAATATATGCAGTAAATCTCATATTCTAGGAGACTCTTCGTAGAGTTTTCTAAATTTCTGCTGTTTGCTTCTGTTTTAGCGTCCTTGCCTCAACCCTATGTGATTTAGAAATAATGGTGAGGAAAGTACTATCCAATTCCATTCTGTTTTTTTTTTTTTTTAAAATAACTGGGAAGTAAAAATTGTAATCTGAATTCTGTCTCTAGTTTCAATCAAGATCTCAAATAGTTCATTTATCACCCTTCACCCCTGCCTATACCTAGATACTTCAGCCTGAAAATGGACTAAGTTAGCAGTGCTCTTTTCCTATGAAATAAAAATGCTTCTGAAATCATTTTTTCCATCAATCGGCTGGAGATGGGCATGATTAGCTCCATTCTGTAGAGGGAGAAATTAAGGCAAATGGAATTTAGGGGATATTATGGACTGAATGGTGTCCCCCCATAAAATATGTATTGTAAATCCAAATCCCTATACTTGTGAATATTCCATTTGGGGATAGGGTTTTCTTTGTTATGTTAATGAGACCATATTAGTGCAGGGTGTGTCTTAAACCAATCCCTTTTGAGAGCTAAAAAGAGCAGATTTGGCACCCAGAGAAGCAAGCAGAGAGGGGGAAGACAGATGCCAGGACACATGAAGACTGTGAAGAATCCCAGGAACAGAAGCTGAAAAGAGACAAGGACGTTCTCACAGACCTGAAAGAGAGACAAAGCCTTCCCTAGCACCGGCATCCTGAATTCCGACTTCTAGCCCCCTAAAACTGTGAGAAAATAAATTTCTGCTCATTAAAGCCACTACTTGGGGGTATTTCTGTTATAGCAGCACTAGATGAACTAAGATAAGGGATGAGCCTCTAGTCAACTAGAAATTCAGTATCAGATCTGGGATTACAACAAGATTTGATACCTCATCGAGAACCACAATTGCCTTCTGGTGGTTGAATATAAAAATGCCATTCATCCAACAAGGCTGATCCTATGATTGGGGACTAGTCCAGAGAAGCAAAGGAAACTAGTACTGAGGGTCTCCTGCGGCCCTGGCGCTGGCCTTGAGCTAGTTGCCTTGCATCTATTTCATTTAATCCAGCAGCATATCTCTATAGTAGGTATATACTGAGAAAGTTTATTTCTTCCCTTGTGTCTATATATTCTAACCACTTTTTTTTTAAATTGTTGTAAAAAATATATATAGAACACAACATTTGCCAATTCAACACCAACTACTTTTAGTAGAGTCCTGGTGTGTATTCTTTCTGAGTTTCTTTATACGGATTATTTTCTGTCTCCCTCTCTCACAGCGAACAGGTTGTCATACTGTAAACATTACAAAGCCCCTCCATATTGGCTGGCCGAAGTGAAAAGTGTCATGGGAAGAAGGGCTGAATGAATAGAGAGCAAGTGGTAATTGTCCACTCTATTATATCCCTCTCCCCAGGCCCAATTATCCTGGAGCCTTGCTTTACAAAACACTGGCTGTCTGACTGAACTCAACAACAGATTAGCTGTAACTGCATTCCTGGAATTTAAGTTCTTCCTGCCTCAGTGCTATATACAATTATCGGGAACACGGACCCATCAGGGCCAGGATGAGAATCAGCATCAACTCAAATTCTGTTAGGGCAGCATAACATTTCAGTTCAATAACACAGACAAATGCATCTTCAAAATTGTCGGTGCCGCATTACAATCTTAAAACGCATGAGCTAATTTTGTTTTTCTGATCCCTGTATTAGGTTAACGCAGCATTACGAAAATGCTTACTTTGGATATATCTTTTTCTTGCATACACAGGAACCAAAAACATTCAGATTTTCTGGTGCGAGATCTGTTAAGAATAACAGACTTAATCACTCTAAGGCCAAATGAATCTGATTTCTGTCTTTCTGTTGAAATTAAACAAAATCTCGTGTACTGTCTGCTTACTGTTTCATGTCAGTCTGTGTCCTCAGCAAAACAAGTTCCTTACAGGTAGGCCACATGGCTCACAAGCCCTAGCACATCACAGAAATTCAAGAAAAAATTGCTGATTGAATGACCATAATCTAGTTACTAGGGATAAATGAATTCCTACGAATATAAAGCACTGCTTTGAGGCTGTTACATATATATGTAACCAGTGCCTTTGGGCTGGGACACTTTTGAGTCAAAAGCTTGAATACATGGCAAACAAATGTCAAGGAGGGAAAAACCCCACAACTTTCAATATAGCAAATCCAGGTGATCTGGATGAATTCTAGGTTGACTTACCTTGAGGCAAGGGGTTAAGTAAGATGTCCTTTGGGATCCCTTCTAATTATATGAAATAGGCTGAAACTTCAGAAAAATGAATCAGAACAGAAAGTGGCATTCACTTGGAGAGAGACCCAAGGCACTTCCTTATCACTAGCTTCCATCCGAAGACTTTTCAATGTGGGGCTACAACACTGGAGTCCTTTTAAGACTCACCCAACCTGTTACTTTCTCTAGGAAGCATTCTCTGTTCATTTAATTTTAAGGCTACATTAAATGCCATTCTTCTTTCCTCCCTTAATATCCTGTGCATATGAAATGTTTAAGCCACCCACATCATACTTTGGCTACCTCAATGAACATAAGATGAAATCAGTTCAACTTACCCCAAAACACCCTATTTTCTTTAGGGCTTTGCTTTTGCCAGAGCACTGGATTTAACATTACAGATGTTCAAAGTGCCCCACGTAGTAAATTTCACCCCACCTAGAGATGAGTTCTCACTTTGATGCCCATGGCACGAAAATCTTTGCTGCTTCAGCCAAACTTTGAGAATTCTTTTTATTTTCTATTTGGCAGTCACTACCCTAGTCGTTGAAATAGTATGGGGTGGGAGAAAAGGGATAATAGATCAGAGGTGGCACCTGTGACTCCCTCTAAGCCCTCTGGGTACCATTCTAGGTAGTGGTCTCCGGAATAGTAACTGCTGCTCTGACACGCTGCAGCATAATGCAATATTCCTGCATCTAGGAACTTCTCTCTCTCTCCTTTCAGTCTTTTGTTTTTTCTCTGGGAAGTCAAGACAACTTGGCAAAGGAATAAGGTCACCTCCAGGATATTTCAGAGACTCCCAGAACTTCCTGTTTTGATCCTCAAGGAGACTAGAATTTGCCAAATAAAATTTATTTCGGGAGGATGTGTTGAGGCATACGATCTATTTTAATGTCTCTTAACAAGAACTGTGAGTTCAACTCTACTTCTCATGAAATGTGCTACTGAATCTCTAATTTGGACATTAACTGACCATTCTTAAGTGAAGTTGGTATCTCTCTTCCTGTTTTATTATCTGACAAAAGTCGAGCTAAAATACAAAGAAGAAGAGATAACACACCCCAATCATTTACAAGGGACACCTTTTCAGTGAAGGATTTAGTTCACAAATGATCTACGAAGTTTCACTGCTTAAAGTGAAAAAGAGAGGGAGAAATAGGAAGAACCTCAGAAATCATCTTCAATTCCTTTACTTCATAGTTGAGGAAGAAGTGAAAGCAATAGTTTAGCAGCCAAAACCTACTCAACTCTTTAATGTGACCATTACCAAGCATGGACTCATTAATTTTCACTGAGCTTCTGTTGCAAAGTATGTTCTAGGAGCATCAGTTGCATGGCTGGCTAGGACAGCTGTACAACTCAGACATCTGCAACTCTCTTTTCAAATGCCCACAACAACCTGTTAGTGAAGTGTTCATGGCAAAAAAAAATACCCTGAGAGCTGACAGCTAAGAAAGCAAATTAAAACCACAATTAAACTTCTCTTTGGTTATCGCTTTGGCTGCAAGTAAGATATAGCACCATTTTTTGCCACATTCACAGTAGGAATTTATTAGTGGTTGAAGAAATTAATGCATATGCTGAAGAACAGGTGCATTTTCCCCAAGAGCCGCAACCAGAAACCACTGTAGCAACACAAGTTCAATGGAAAAGATAGCTGCCACCTTGAAAGAAGACATTGTCCCTTTCAGTTGGAGAGGCCAGGACCAAATCCTTAAAGAACCTTAAGGGGAGTAGAATGGACAAAGACTATCCTAATATCAAGGATTATGAAGTAGCCAACTCAAGTTGTTTTCCCCTGATCCTCACGAGTCAAGATCCAAAGATAAAAGTTTAGATTAAAGCGGCCATTCACTACAAGAGTTCCGTTTTAAGACACTAAGGAAGGTCATCTTCAAACTAAAATTAGGCCCAGTTTTTATCCCATTAAATCCCAGGAAAATTATTCTACAAATAGAATGAGAATTTATTATGCTCTATTTTCCCATCACTTTAATAACTTTCTGAGGGCACTGACAAATCTAATTTAAAAAAGATAAATTTGGAGTCTAGCTCATAAAATTAAGAAAAATACTGTTCCTAATGGTAAGTTTTCTTAAATTGCCATTTAAATTTAGGCAAGTCATTTATTTGATTAACAAGGCGAACCTTGGGCATTTCTTTGGAGGAAGAGCGTGTATTGATTACTAGATTCTGCACCACTTTATCTCTGGCATATTTAAATGTCTCATGACAGCCTGCTTGTTTGGACAAGTACTCATGAAGCTTTTGTCCTGAGCCCAGGAACTGCTCTGTATCATGTAAATAATTGGATCTGATCGAGTGTCTGTCCAAGGCACTCTCTGGCCATTGTCCCTCCCAGGGTGGGAATGCAGCAAGATGGGCCTGGGGTTGTTTGGAGGTCATCACTCTCCCCACAAGCCTGGAGGTAACAGTAGAAGCAGCTGCACTGGGAGGCAAAGGCATCGGCTCTCTCAAATTGTACAACTAGAAGATATTCTCTAAAGAAGGGCCTCTCTACCATCAATGGAAGCCAAAAGCCCAGGAAAAAATGCAAAGACTTGTTTGCAAATTTCCCCCAAGGCTAGCTTTATATATTTATCACGATCTCTGTTAGTCTGCAATTCCTGTTCTTACCAGTCCTCTGCAGTTGAGGAGTCCCCTGCCAGTAAAATAAAAAGCCTGTGAAAACTCATCCAAAGGCACAGAGCACAGAAAGATGATCTATGATCTGTGGATGAGTGAATATGAATTTAATCTCTAATGAACCTATCAAAAAGACTTACTTTCTGTGTTTTCTACACCAGCACTGGTTCCCAATCGAACACTTTTTGTTTTTCCGTAGTCAAATCATTGGGTTTGCCTGGTCCTTCAAAGTCAAGTTCAAATGTCACATCCTTTAAGAAGCTTTTCCTGATGTTTGCAACCAGATGGTCTCTGCCAGAGCACTTTCTCCTATGGCCCTAATGTTTATAACTCCTTGCTCCTAGAGGCAGGGTCTTGTTTTCTCTTAATCTTGGTCCCCACTGAAGGCCACTTCAAAGTGCCTTCCAACAACAGGACTCTACTTGCATGAAATGGATCAAAGCACTAGAGGCGGGGGGAACTGGATAGGGGTTTCTGTGATAACTAAAATTGGTTCCCTTTGTAAACGAACAGAAATAGTATGATGCATAAAGGGAAGACAGAAATGTTTCTATACTAACACCGGTTTAGTGCTTCAACAGGTATCCCATAGGGAGGCAGCAGCGTGACTATCCCATCAGGCTGTCTGAGTTTTACAGTGATCCCCTACCCCCTTCACCTGATACTCTGATTTGGACTTTTGTTTAACAGAACATTCTGTCACCATTAACTTTTGCTCTGCATCTAAATTATTCCTAAATACACTTCAGCTGCCCATCTTCTGATGGGCCATTTTCAAAGGAAATGAAGTTAGGTTAAAAAAATACTAAGTGAAAGGCTGGATTTGATTTCTATAGCCAAGAGTGTTTCCTGGGCATGGAGTCTTATAAAGAATCTCCTATTTGCTCTGGCTAATTTGATACTGCATTGCCCATAGTTACAGAGAACAATCCCCATCTGTACATCACCCACAGCTATTTCAGATTGGTAAACATGTTTGTCCTGATGATTACTGAATATTTAAAGAGGTAACATCTCTTCCCGAGTCTTATTTCCCTCCACACTTATGACTAATATCACGTTATTACATAGCGTGGACTTGAATGTGACAATTTTCTTTTCAGATAATTTTGCTCTATTATCTGGCTTTATGAAAGGGAAGAAAAAAAAAGAAAAAGAAAAACGCATATAATCATACGTAGAGAAATCAGGATCTTGAGAATGTTTAGTTTAGAAATTCCAAAAGGAGAATGGAGGGTGCAACTTTGGGTATAAAATGCAGGATCCGAATACACAGGGTATCTTTCGACAAGGAGGAACAGTGTTTTAGAGGACAGATGAACAAGTAACACTTCCTCTGTGAGCCAACCCCACAGACTCCTCACGTGCACCCTCGCCCCCACCTTACCGCTTGTTCCTGTCCTCCAGCTGCAGCGTGTACACTGTGTCATCAGCGGCATGTGTCCTGGAGTTACTGTCTCCCCACTTTAGCTTCAGGCTCTGAGGACCAGCTGCAGCACATTCTAGCCTAGGAGGCAAGGGTGGTAATGGCCGAGTTTTTGCTTTAATGAACTGACTAAATGGTCCAGCTCCGATTTCATTTATAGCCTGAATTCTGATCCTGGAAAAAGGAAAAAATACAGACAATGGAGTTTAAGCAGCAGCCATTCTTCACTCAAAATAAACATTGCATGGAGTATTTCTTGCTTGCCCCTAAAGCAATACTGTATTGTAGAATAAAGAAAAATACATGAAAGTAACTCAAGACAGATAGAGACCTGGGCTGCTGAGAGGACAGATTATACTCTCCGTATCAAAAAACAGCAAAAAAAGCACATTAGCAAGATATCCCTTAGGTCTTTAAGTTAAAAATAAAACAAAATAAAGATTTGTTGTTTGAGGGAAGGCATCCTAAAGGCATGCCTTTATAGCTTCTTCTAGCCACCCTTAACTGCCTCAAAATTGGTCTTGGAAGCAGGTGGGGTATGAAGAATAAATGAAATAAGAGAAGGAGTAAGTCTCCTTTAGAGTTCAAAAACAAGGACAACAACTCTTCAATAGTTACAGGGCATTTCTCCTCCTCTCCTCGTCAGCCTTACCCACCAATCCCAGTTAGTCATTAACCACAGTAGCCCTGGTGGCATAGTGATTAAGAGCCTGGCTGCTAACCAAAAGGTCAGCAGTTCAAATCCACTAGCCACTTCTTGGGAAACTCTATGGGGCCGTTTTCCCTGCCCTATAGGGTCGCTGTGAGTTGGAACCAACTCAATGGCACTTAACAACGAGTGTGCCAGTAGCCAGGTGTTGTTCAGATATTCAAAAATCTTAACTGGATGCTTAGTAGGTGCACAGTCTTGTGGGTAATAAAGATATATTAACACCACCCTTATGGTCTAGGAAGTTAAAATCAAATAAAGCTAAAATGTATATGTAAAATAATATCCTATTATTACTCCTTTCTTTTTTTTTTTTTTGCTCTTCTACATTCTCATCAGTCAGTCAAAACAGATCTCCAATGTCAGAAAATAAGACATTGATGGCATTGCTCCATCTTTGTCCTCAACACTCTTCCTGCAGTGACAGCAGTGATGACGGCATGTTCTCAAAGCTTGCTTCTTCCTGACACTTGAAGGCCTGCACATTCTTGTTGCCTCCTCTAATTCTCTGACCAAAGGTTTCAGCTCCCCCTGCTGGTGCTTCCTCTCTTTGCTGTACAACATGGGCACTTTCTACAATTCTCTTCTCTCAGGTGATCTGCCACATTCCCACAGCTCCTGGGTCTATAGCTCCTCTAATCTCTTCGTGCCCCACTTCTAGCCCTCTGGGGGAAATCTCTACTGAGAGATACATGGATATCATTGAGTTGCCTGAGTAGAGTGGCGTCACAAGTTTTAAAGGTTTCAGTATTTAAACTTGATGTGAATTTAAACTATAGAGTTTCAAGATACATAGTAAAAATATGCTTGAAGACATAAATTCTTAAGCAATAGGTCAGTTAAAAATATTCTTACAATTCTGTTTTATGTACCTCTTTTACAATTACTGCTTATAGTTAAACAGAAAACATTAAGTATTGTAATACCTAAACTCATCATGTGATTTCAAATTAGGCTAAATTCTTCAAATGTAGCCAACTTAAAAGATTACATCAATCAGCAAGTCAACCTAATAACATGCCAATAAATTTTTCAGGAAAAAAAAAAAGGTTAATTCTAGGAGAAGACATACTCTACCCTGACTCTCCCACTGAATGTAGCTGTTAAACCTGGACAAAATAAATGGAGTAGCTATTTTAAGTCTCTGAAAAGTTAACAGTAGCGAGCAGATTGGAGAAGTTCAGAATTCAAAACACCACCAACCCAGCAATGAGTTACCATCTCTCCCCACCCATTCTCCCCCAGCCTGGACTCAGGGCACCTGAAATCCAGAAGAGAACGTCTGTGTGGACACAGGGTGCTCCAGGACAAGCCTCTAGTTCTGGCTCAAGGAGAGATAAAGAGGTCTCCTAGCGCTCCCGGAGAGTAGGGGAAATCCCTCGTTCCTCTTGTTTATTTATTTTCTTTACTCCATACTCTCATGCCCAGCCCCTAAGCAATCCCATCATATTAACAGTCTCAAGAAGAAAAACCACATGATCATTATCAACTGACAGAGAAAAAGCATTTGACGAAATTCAACATCTATTCATGATAAAATTTCTCAGAATGCTAGGGATAAAAGGGAACTTCCTTAACCTGAAAAAGGGCATCTATAAAAATACTTACAGCTAACATCATACTTAATGGTGAAAGACTAACTGTTTTCTCTTTAAGACCAGGAATAAGGCGAGAATATCTGCTATCACCACTCCTGTCCAACATCATGTACTAGAAGTCCTAGTCAGTGCAAACAAAAAATAAGGGGAAAAAAAATAAAAAAGGTATAGAGATAATAAAGAAATAAAACAAACTACAAAACTGGTGAAAAAAATAAAAGAAAACCTAAATCAGAAGAGACACATATGGTGCTTGTGAACAGGAAGTCTCTAACAGTAAAACTGTCAGTTTTCCCCAAATTGATCTATCGATACAATGTGATGCCAATAAAATTTCAGCAGGATTCTTAGCAGATAGAGACAAGTTGGTTTTAAAAGTTACATGGAAAGACAATGGAACCAGAATAGCTAAAACAAATGTGGAAAACACGAATAAAGTCGGAAGAATCACTACCTGCTTTTAGGACTTAACTATAAAGCTACAGTCATCAAGACAGTGTGGTACCGGTGAAGAGACAGACACATAGATCAATGCAACAGACTAGACTCCCAAAATAGACCCACACAAACATGGCCAATTGATTTTTTGACAAAGGTGCAAAAGCAATTCAGTGGAGAAAGGATAGTCTTGTCAACCAATGGTGTTGGGTTTCCTACCAAAAGGAGAAAAATAATTATCCTCCACCTAAACTTCATACCTTCTATAAAAATCTAACTCAAAACTGATCGTAAATCTAAATGCAAAATATAAAGCTTTCAGAAGAAAACAGAGAAAGAAGTTGTTGCCACCTAGGATTAGGTAAAGAGTTTTTAGCTATGACACTGTTTAAGTATGATCCATAAAAGAAAAAAAGGAACAACTGAACTTCATCAAAAAAAAAGAAAAAGAAAACAATCTTGGTACTGCTAAGAGAATGAAGATGAGCTTCAGCTGTGAGGCAATTATCTGCAAATTACATATCTGACAAAGCAATTATATTTAGGATATACAGACACTCAAAACTTAACAGTAAGAAAACAAACAACCCAATTAAAAAATGGGCAAAAGACTGGAAGAGACACTCCACGAAAGAGGATATACAGATGACAAATAAGCAAATGAAAAGATGTTCAACATCATTAACCATTAGGAAAATGCAAATTAAAACCACAACGAGATACCGCTATATCCCCCTTAGAGTGCCAAAATTTAAAAAAAAAACAAACAAACTTAACAATAGCAAGTGCTGGCAAGGATGCAGAGCAACTAAAAGTCTCATATTTTACTGGCGAGACTGCAAAATGGTACAATCACTTTTGGAAAACAGTTTAACAGTTTTTTATAAAGTGAAATATACACTTAACATATGACCCAGCAAACCCACTTCTAGGTATT
Organism: Trichechus manatus latirostris; assembly: GCF_000243295.1. NCBI lineage: Eukaryota > Metazoa > Chordata > Mammalia > Sirenia > Trichechidae > Trichechus > Trichechus manatus. Next base: position 7,305,631 of record NW_004444046.1, on the reverse strand, counting down.
TACCCAAGAGAAATTAAAACTTATCTTTACTCAAAAACCTGCATACAAATGTTTATAGCCACTGTATTCATAATAGCCTAAAACTAGATGAACATCTGCCTCACAGTTTGGAAAGCAGCAAATACTTATCTCTGACAAAGTACAGCAAAAATTCCATTTAAAGGGCCTTACTTTTCCCAGATTTTATTATACGAGGCACCTCATCAGGTCTCTTGAAGAAAATGCAATGTACGTCTCTCAGTATAACACTTCCTTATCTCCCAACATGAGTCTTATAAAATACCTTTATGATATTAATGCAAGAATTTTTTTTTTCTATGATTGGAAAGTAATAGATTTTTCTGCAAAAGGTAGTCATCATGACAGGAGAAATTACTATTCTTGTTTCCTTCTCAGGAAAGAATTAAGACTCAGCCTTTCTTCAACAGTGTAGTAAATTTCCTCAGCTACAAGACATATATATTAAGGCCTTACTGGTGTCCAAACTACCATTTCTTCCCTATATTCTTAGAACCCTGAGGCAAAGATGCTTTCTTCCATTTTCCATAGTCCTTCAAGGCCAAGCTCACCATTTTTCCAGTTGGTCCTACCATTTTGCACCATGCAGCCCCAAAAGCCCTTAGCTATTATAACACACGAAAGGAAGTGAGGTAATGGGTTACTCGAGATTGTTGTTCTGCTTAAAGAAAAATAAAAAAGCCAGGATATCTCCATCATTTAAATCACTGATCAATTAAAGTTTAGAATAAAAAAGTACCAAGATTTAAAAATAAATTTAGTTTTAATATTTGATTTCGTTTGTAAATTCACTTATTTCCTCAAAGCCTCCACAGTATTTTGATAAATATTGGCTTCCAGAAAGAATACTATGGTATTCTTGGGAAAAGTATCTAATACCTTTAAGAGATGGTTTCCTTATCAATAAAATGGGGATAGTAACCTTTTACTGCATTCATAAACAAGATTGCTAAATTAAGAAAAGGGATATGGGAAATGCTTTATCATTTTTAATATTTTATACTCCACCATACAACAAGAAAAGGACCCAAGGTGGCTAAAGCATTTTGGTGAACATTTAAGTGCTAATTTATTGGGTTATCATTCTTATGCTTTCTTTTGAGACTGTCATTTCTTTCCAACAGTAAAAAGAACATGGTGACCATCCATCAGGAATGTGCAGGACACACTGAGGCACATCTTCACTTTAATTGTACTGTAACTATCACCCCACTTTATGAGTTGAGTAATCTTCTGATACCATCTATGTCTTTCCTCTCTCTGAATTATGATCAAAGACCCAGGAACAGTAAAAAGACTGGCTTAAGGTGGATTCTTTTTTTCTCATCCTCAGGAGGGTGAGGGGGAGAGAAAGGACTCGGGAACGGATGAAAGTGCTATTCATGACGAGCACCGTGACAAAAAACATGGAAAACTTGCTCTGTTCAAGTGCCTGTGCTACGGAATAGGAACTTCTATTGCCTTTGCTTTTAGCAACCCTATAGGATGGAGCAGAACTGCCCCATAGGTTTTCCAAGGAGCGCCTGGTGGATTCGAACTGCTGACCTTTTGGTTAGCAGCCGTAGCTCTTAACCACTACGCCACCAGGGTTTCCTTCAGAGATAAGAAAACTAAAATTAAACTCAAAGATGTTAAATAACATGACCTAAACGACACAATGGAGACCAGGTGCTAAAGCCTGGATTTGCTGTAAGCATTATTATCCCTAATTTCCACACTGACCCCCTCAGGAAGGAATTAAACTTTGTCTATATCACAAGTGGAGGAACCGAGCGAGGCCTGCTTGGTTCATCACTTGCACTGATCTACACGGTGGGTAGAGGCCAGAACTGGCACACCAAGCTCTGCTATCGTAAGTGGGATCAAACGCAGCTACAAATCCAACAGAAAGATAATTTTAATTCAAATCACACTTTCCATTTCAACAACTACTTTTGTCAGTGAAATAAACATTTAGGACAATCAGCAAGTTTATTTTCACATTATTCAAACAGTTTTTTGACCTTGAAATCAATTACCCAGGTTTTTAAGATACTCACTTTAACCTATCCTGTATTTTTACAAAAACATAGTTTTTGCATGGAAAATATCTTTCTGTATAACTGATACAATGAGCTAACTACATAAAATGAAATGAGATAATGTCTTGCTGCATTCTGGTAAAAATATTAAGAACTCTGACCCTAGGAAGCTAAGGAACTTGAACCAGGACTAAGGTAGTCATTGTTTTCATTTGCTTGTTTTGTTTTCAGACGAAAAATACAGTGTGTGAAAATAATTTCTAATTCCAGTGAAAGGCAACATGGGAACAAGGAACTATGGCAAAATAAACACTAACTTGAGGAACAATTCCAATAATGAGAAGAAAAAACTAAGTTTCAAGTTTTATTAATTAAAGTCTACTTCAAACCCAAACTTGAGATGTTTTCTCTTTAGCTGAAGTAACACGTTAATCTTGAAATTGAGATAGGATCTGCAGATTTTTTCTTTTTTTTAACTTGTATTATATTAGTTTCTGAAATCTTAAAACTCTGCAAATTAAGTACAAGGGAAATGGAATTCTGTTTTCCAATTTGGAGAAGTGAGGTAAGCCTGAGCCAACTCTATCTGTGCTAGGGTGATGTGGAAAATCACTTCAAATTGCCAGTCTGCAAGATTCATGAGTACACTAATAATCTTAATGAAATAAATCAAATTGAGAAGCATATTCTTTATACATTTTGATCAAAAATCCCCTATTGAAAATACCTGCCATCTAACTCAGAATCCCTGGGTGGCGCAAATGGTTAAGGGCTTGATTTCCAGTGTAAAGGTTGGTGGTTCAAACCGAACAAGAGTTGTCTCGGAAGATAGGTCTGGTGATTTGCTACTGAAAGGCTGTAGCCTTGAAAACCCTATAGAGCACTTCTACTCTGCACAAACGGGGTCGCCATGAGTCGGAAACTGCTTGACGGCAACCAACAACAACTGTCTAACTCTAGACGCCTAATACATTCCTGCTTCAGAACATCAACCTTCTACAACGCACTTTACACACACAAACACATCAAATTCTGACACTACATATATGAGAAGAAGAATGATTTTCAAAACACACCATCCTCAGATGTGGAAGATGACTTTCCTTATTCATGATCAGCCACCCCAGTGCTCAGGACGTTGTGAGGTGGGCGTGGGACAGAGGAGAGTGAAGACAGGGTCTCCAGGGTGAGTGGCTGGGGGTATGAGAGGCCCAAGATGCAGAAGATGGGCTTTTTACACAGTTCCCCTCAAGGCCTACCATCGAATTAAGGCGAGAAATACATCAAAGAAGAGAATAATCAGCTAACTTCTGATGAAGTATAAAATAACAGTTTAAATACAGAAAACCACTTTGGAAGGAGAAGACGTGCTCAGAGTGAAGTTACACAGAGACGGCTTCCTGGAGGGGTGGCCTGAGCTAGCTCTGGATTCATCCTTCCCTTCAACCAAGCTACTTATCCTGACGGCTCCTTGGTTACTAGTGCCACCATTCAGTCTCCAGGTGCACAGACTTGCTTTCCTCATGCCCTGCCTCGGTAAGAAAAAAGACCTTAAGTATCTCCCATTGCTTAAAGGATAAGCCCACATTTCCACAGACAAGCCTACCTATAATCTGTTCACAGTTCACTTTCCAGCTTCTTTCTTCCCTACCAACATTAACAGCAGCTAATTTATTGAGTGCTTTTCAAGTGCCAGGCGCCATACAAGGTGCTTTAAAAATCTTATTTAGAACACACAACAACCCTATTAAGTAGTTAAAATTATTATCCCCATTTTACAGATCAGGAAATGGGAGGCAGAGAGCTTAAATAACTTGCTAAAGGTGAGAGACAATAAATGAGGGACTCAGAGCTGAAGTCAAGGCTGTCTGATTCCTGTCTGCTACTTCTGAACTGAGTACTTAGAACTTGTCTCTTAATAAAGCCCACCTGATCGTCAGAATGAATGATTTATGATTCACTTCTTGGCAGCCTAAAAGAGGTTGACATATATAGTAAGGACTCAATACATGTTATTTTCATCCCCTTTTTACCTAGATGAAAGGGTATAAATGAGCAAAACAAATGGATCTACCTCAGGTTTTAGTTTTTTGCCAGCTCAGTATGAGTCAGACATATAATGAGATTGCCAAAAAAAGGTAATCTTCAGCAACCTTACTAACTGCTGGATGTGGAGAACAAGGAAGGTGACAGTCTCACTCTGCCCTGAGCCAGCCAGCCAGACACTTCCTGGTAGTCTGGCCACCACATGCTGAAGAGGCCATCAAGAAAATAGAATCACCCTACAAAGAACAGGTTGGAAGAAGTTACAGAAAATGCACGCTAGTGAAAGCAGATTTGAATGAAGTGAAAGTGGTTAGGCAGGACACGACTGACTTTATAAGATAATGATGTCTGACACCTTTCCCCTCAAACCGCAGTCTACAGGAATGGGGCTTAGACATCTGGAGTTTGTAAAAGCTCTCCAGGTGGTTATTACTTACATTAACATTTGAGAATCACAGCTCTAGAACAGTGATTTTCACACTTTAACGTGCATCAAAATCTCCTGGAGGGCTAATTAAAGCACAGGGTGCTGGCCTCCATCCTAGAGTTTCTGATTCAGTAGGGCCTGAGAATTTGCATTTTAATCAATTTCCAGGTGATACTGATGCTGCTGGTCCAGGGACCACACTCTGAGAGCCGGTGCTCTAAAGAAGTCCTAAGATCAATTGGGTTGATTTTAGATTTTAGAGCAACTTTGACAAAACATAAAGGAAACACTATAAAAATCAGCAGTATCCACAAATGGAAGGGACTGGCTGGTGAGCAGAGGCTTAGGCCAGCGCACTGGGAAGGGGGGCCGCCAGGTGATCCTACATCTCTCCCAGCTGGCAAAACTGTAACTTGACTGGAAGCATACAAAGGGAAAGTATGGTTCTGTTTTTAATATTTTCTTTGCCTCCTCAAACCAAAAGACAAATTTAATTTCAAACTCAGTTCTAAGCTTAAAAGTAATGCCTTTAAAAATAGATTGTAATTCCAATCAAATTTCATACAGGGTCTGTCTGCAAGCCAATGGTTAATTTTGCAAGCACCCACGGAGGAAGAATGGATCCATTAAAAAGCCCTTCTTGTGTCAGTTTGCTAGAAAGGAGCGCAATCCTGTCCCAGCAAGAGAGAGAATAAACTCAGTGTGAGAACAATGCGGAACTGCTGAAGGCTACAAAACAAACAAACAAAAGAAACAAGCCCTTCATCCAAGCCCCATGACCTGCTTAAAATGTTTCAATCCACATTTTTACCCAAAATATCATGATCCATTCACTTATATTTTTAAAAAAATTGGGGGACAGAAAAAAGTGAGGTAAAAGTTGACTGGAGCAAAATTACCCCTTTAGTTCCTTGAAATACTCACTATGTACTTCACCATAATTATTGCCAATTGTGTTTCTGAAACTTAAAAGAACAAGACTATGGATTGGTCTGAGTTCTATCATACAGAACTCAATCATGTACTGTAGAAACTGAATTCCTTAAGTCATACAAAGGATGATCTTAGAAATAAATTATCTCACTATCTTAAATATGAAATATCCAATTTATTTGATTGTTCGGCAGAAACTTTGACCAAATTGTTTTTTTTTTTGTTTTTGGACCAAGACATACACTATGACTAAGGCCAAAGATTTCCCCGTTTCTAAACTTATTCAATTTTCACAAAATCCGTCTAACAGAGTATCCTCCAAGCTACCCTGTAAGGTTAAAAGGAGACATCCTCCCAACGTACTTTCTTTCAGCTCAATATACTACCTGTTGTTGGTAGGTGCCGTTGAGTCAGTTCCGATTCACAGTGACCCTACAGGACAGAGCAGAACTGCTAACCTTCTAGGGTTTCCAAGGAGCAGCTAGTGGATTTGAACTGCCAACCTTCTGGTTAGCAGCCACAGCTCTTAACCACTGTGCCAACAGGGCTCCCAATATACTACTAGCCTTGGACTATCAACACTACATTGAATTACTTCTATTAAGTGCTTTTTAAATAGTTGTTTGAGGTTTTACTATCCAAATCTAAGCTCATTCTTCCATAGTTTTTACACTACTAAATCATTTCATCTTCTGATAACATAATGTACTCCGAGGTACTTTCTAACATGCTTTTAAATCAAACACTTACGTGGAAGATATTTTTGAAAATTTCAACTGTAACAGGCATTTCCTCATTAAGCAAAGATTCCCAACATCCGTTCATTTGAGCCCTTGAGCCCCAGATTTCTTTTTAGAAGTCACCTGACGTATATTGATTAACAAAGGTCAGCACACCTCCAACGACATCCTACAAACCTCGAAGTTTTACAATAATTTAAGGCATGTTTAAAGTAGGGCACAAAGTCAGGAAGAAGCAACACCTCACCCAAAAAAGCCCTTTCATAATTTCTGGCCTGAATGTTTAGAGGACTGACTTGAGGATTTGAGTCTACTCTGAAGTAGACATGGGTGTGGATCAGAGTGGACCCAAAACCTCCCAGTAAGTCCCTGAACAAGTGTGGCTTTTTCATAGTATTTTGGCCTGACGGATCAATGTCAGGCAATATTCTGGACACCTGGTCTCTTAGAAACAGCTGGGAGATGACATCACTTGGCCACTTCCCCCCAGAGGTTTACCTCATGGTCAGGTTTTCTTAGAGCATTATCACTGGGGAAAGTCCCTGAGGAAAAGGCCTGGGTTTAATCATCTCCGGATTTCCTCAGCACATGATTAAAATGCTTTGGACACATCAGGCACTCAATATTTGGTTACCAAACAGAAGTGAAAAAGATTGGTTTTCTGGGACTGGCTAAAAATGAAACAGGCCCTTATGTGGCCTCTTCAGCTCTTTGAGCCATATCCCCCTCTATTCAACTTCTAGCTCAAGTCCCACTTCTTCTAACCATCCTTGACTCTCTGAACCAGGGGTCTTCCTCTCTAAAACTCTGACAGGACTTTGTACACAGTATCATTTTCATCATGTGGTGTCCTAATCACCTACTATCTTGGATTGCTATTTAAGTGTTCCTCGAATCTGTGAGTATTCTGAAGGCATGGACTATATCTTATCACTGTTTCATAGCCCCACAGTGTATAGTACTATGCCCAGTAGTTCTTAAAAGAATCCAAGGAGAACACCACCACCAAAAGGCTATCATTGTTTTAAAAAAGCAAAACAGATATATTTACATGACTTATTCATAAGAGAAAAATTTGGTGAGATAGAAAAAGAGAGGGAGAAATAATATGATCCGGCAGGAGAACTTTTGTGTATTAAAGCTGATTTCTTTCTTCAGCTTCTAAGGATAGAAAGGGTAGTAGTCTGCCAGACTACAGAATTAGAAAACACTGCAGAAAAAAATATGTGAAACGATGAACTCTTTTTTTTAGCAGCAAGTTTAACTCCCTGCCCTTTACTCTCCCTGTCCCATCCCAGGAAGAAACCAGTTTTGTTGGATGATGATCTTGCTGATGACGAAAATTACAATTAACGCTTATTGTGCACTTGCTATGTACTCTTTGGCTCTACTGTACGCATTTAATATTCATGCGTGTATTTACTCCTCACAACATCTTTATAAAGTACGCACTCTTGGTCCCTTCGTTTTACAGAAGAAACTAAGATACAGAGAGGTTATATCACTGACCTAAATACACAGCTGGTGACCTGAATCTGAATCTATGTTCTACAATGCCTCCTTGAGAAAACATTTAGTTTGACAAAGGGAGATGCTTCAATGGGGCACCCTTGTGTAACCACAGGTGGTTTCTGCACTTCTAAAAACTGTAGTCCCGCTAATTGCAACCTTTTTGTTTTAAATGGGTTATGGCAACTTGGGGACAGGGCTAAATAATTTAAAATGTTGAGAAGTCATGTTGGAGAACAAGGGGTGTGGGAAGAGAAGGCAAGATGTCTAGCTCCCAGGAGGAACTCTGGGGGAAGAAAAAAGGTGACAAATGCAGATGTCAACTGAGTTTTGTGGGGTGGTATGTGATGTAACTTCTCTTCTCTGGTCCCTCATGGAATTCTGGGTAAAATCTATAACACGAATGCTCGGTAAGTTATGTCTCCTTTTGGGGAACCAGAGGAATGGCGGAGCCCTGCCTCAAGCTAGGCAAATGCATGGGTGAGTACAGCGGCTGTCCAGAGTGACATGAGTCACAGTGAAAAGATAAAGAACAAGTGGTTATCAAGAGGAGGAACTGATTTAAAGTCGCAGGCGTTAATTGTCCTTCAGGGATTAGGAATTGTATAAATATGTAATTGACTCACAAGTATAAAGCAATACAAGTTTTTAAGCTATATTTGCATTCAGTACTTCTAAATGCGATTAAGAATGGCTAGATCTCACCTGTGTAGCCTTCGGAACCTGAAAGATTTGTAGCCTTAAGTGCTGATGTGTCAAAGCAGCTTCATTTCTACTTCCCTTACTACAGACTGCACTCACCTATAGGTGGTTTCAGGAAGGAGATCTTTTATAACGTGGGTGGTGGTATTGCCCACAGTGATACTAGTGTCTCCAAGATCAATGTTGTAAGCAAGGATTTCAGACCCATTATTGCACGGCTCTTCCCAGTTCAGTAAAAGGCACACAGAAGGCGAATCAGGATAGGCGCTGATGGTCTCCTCCTCCAGGACACAGAGAGTGGAGACAGGGTCGGGGGCAGATGCTGGTGTCTGACAGTGGACAAGCTCACTATACGGCCCTGCTCCTGCTTGATTGACAGCCTAAAAACAACAGAGAGACAAAGTCCACATTACACCATTAGCAAGTTCTAATGTCTGTATATTGGGTGCTACTGAACAAATCTAAAGTAATATACAATTTACCTCTAGAAATGAAGGTAGAAATAAACCCTAGAAAATGTTCACTGCAATCTAATGATCACTTTCCAAAGAATGGCAAACACATTTCATTAGGAAAGCAAAAGACAATAACACGGCCATCATCATTTCTTACGAAAAATAATTTTCTAATAACACTTTGTTTGCACGGCCAATTTCAGTTTATCTATTATCTGATGCAATCTTGACAATAACTCTCTGAGGTAGATATAAAACGGCAGGTTATCTTATGCATTTTACAGAAGAAGAAACTTGAGAGACAGATTAAATAACGTGGGCCCCAGATTTAGAGGCCAAGCTGGGACAAGAAATCAGTTCATTTGATTTTTAAGCCTCGTGCTGCCCTGGAACAGTGATGGGAATTTTTGAAAAGATACCTACTATTTTCCACGTGAATGATAAACACATATCTTCAGTCAATTCTCAGCGCCCATGTGTCTTTACCTGAGAGCAATACCTGACACCTTGATCACTCTGCTTTTTCAAATACTTTAGACGTGTCCTCCAGGACCCCACACTCTTGTTTCCTCCTACCTTACCTGCTACTTCTTCTCAATCACCTTTTGCTGGCTGTTACTCATCACTCTGATCTGTTAACACTGGGGGCCCCAGGCTAAGTCCTTGGACACCTCTTTATATTTCTACTCAAATTCCTAAAGATCTCATCCTGTCTCATGAGGCAAATGCCATCTATATCCCATTCTCAAATATATATATGTAGCTCAAATCTCTGCCCTGAACTCCAGTCTAGTGCATCCAACTGTCTCATGAGTATCTCCACTTGCATGTCAAATAGGCATCTCAAACTCAAATGTTTACACTGAGCTTTTAATCTCTCTGCCATTCTCCTTCCAAAACCCTGCACCTCCCATAGTCTTCCCCATCCTCCTAGTCATTGAAGTTATAACCCTGCATCATCCTTGGAGATTTCTTACTCTCATACCCCTAATCCAGGCCCTGAGCACATTCTAACTACACTCTCTCTTACCTGGTTATTGCAATGACCTCCTCACTAGGACCTGTGTTCACCCTTGCCCCATAGTCTATATTCACAACAACCCAAGTGATACTATTAAACATGCGTCAAGATCTTCAGTCCAGATCCCTTCAATGTCGTCTCATCTCATTCAGAATAAACTTGAAAGCCTTTATAATATCCTACAAGACCCTATCTGATGTGCTCACTCCTACCATACTTCCAAAAACCCCATTATCATCACCAACTACTCTCCCCCTCACTCACTCTGCTCCAGCTACACTGGTCTTGTTGCTGCTCTGCAGGTACACCAAGCTTGCTGCCACCTCAGTAACTTTGCACTTGCTGCTCCTTCTTCCAGAAAGCTTTTTTCCCCAGACATCTGCATAGCTTGCTCAATCATCTCCTCCATGCCATCTCACAAGTGAAACCTTTACAGTGAGCTCTCTATGGACACCAAATTTAAACTTGCAACTCCCTCTGCCAAACGCCTATGACTCTCCTCATTTCCTATTTCCTCTTTGCTTTATTTTTCTTTACAGCACTTATTATCAACATAGTATACATTTTATTTGTTCCCCTGATGAGAATTCAAGTCCCATAAGGGCAAGGTTGTCTGTCTAGTTTGGCTCACTGTTGCATCCCAAACAACTAGAATAGAACCTAATACAGAGTATTTGTTCAATGAATGTCACACACACACACACACACACACACACACACACACACACACATTTAACCAACAGAGAAAAACATTTGGCAGCCTCCTGACAAAAGTGAATCTACTTAGAACTCAGTTTTCATTTACTTCATAGGAAAACTTATGAGGACAAATGACAAAACTAAAGGAAAGTAGCTTGAGCTCTTAAATCAAAGGTCTAAAACAAAACTTACAATTCTTGTGTATTGTTAATTTCAAAGCAGGCTAACAGCATTAAAATCATGGTTGAAGCTGTATTGTATTGCATGGTCATATCTAGTCCTGCTTCATGACCACACCTCAACTCTGGTAAAATTTTGACATCACTCATTATTTTAAGAGTATATGTTTTGGGATTTTTTTTTTAGTCACAAATTTATCACAGGGGCAGAAACATATGATATAGTGGTGCCCAATGCTGATATTACCTAAGGCTTTATATCACCATGTATAATAGGAGGAAAAGAACATGGCTTTTGGAGTCAGAGCTTAGCCCAGATCTTCATACCATCATTTACTAACTGTGTGATCTTAGGCAGTGAATCTCTCAGAGCCTGTTTCCTCAGCTGTAAAATAGGCATAGTAACATTTAATTCATGGATTATCGTAAAGATTAAAGCGGTTAACGTAGAACTCTGGGAAAGTGTCAGGTCAGCAGTAGGTACTTTGCTTCCCTCCTTCCCAATGAGAGAAACATAAGCAAAATACAGTGAAATCTGTGAGAGCAGAGCTCGAAGGGACTGCTTTGTTTTTCCAGGTCTCCCAAGTTTTCCACCTTTGACAGAGTGCGGTCTTACCACTTTTCTATTGCTTGTTTTAGTGGAAAATAGGTGAGCTCTCCTTCTCTGACGGGTTTCCGATTTACACAGGTTCTAGCTTTTGCAGTTTTTACTCCAGCATTTTTTCTACTTTTTAAAAAAAACTTTTTAATTTGAACTAATTTTACACTTACAAAGAAGTTGCAAATATATCCTACCACTTTTTCTAATAATGTTCTTTTTGTTTCAGAATCCTATCCAGGATTCCACTTTCTTTTACAAGCTTGGTTCAATGGAAAATGCTTTCTTGATTTAAACCACTGGTTCAAAAGCATGTTTTAGTAAATAATAATGTATCTATAATATACAACATGGCTTCTATAAACAAACAACAACACACGTCTTAGTTCAATCAAGTATACGAGACCAAATGGGCAACACCTGCCCAAAAGCAAAGACGAGAAGGCAGGAAGGGGCAGGAAAACTGGACAAATGGACACGGAGAACCCAGGGAGGAAAGGGAAAGGGGGAGGGCACTGACATATTGCAAGGATTGCAACCAATGTCACAATATAATACGTGTATATGTTTTTCAATGAGAAACTAATTTGCACTGTAACCTTTCAACTAAAACACACACATACATACACACACACAAATATACAATATGCCTCATGTGACAAGAATTACTTTAGTATTTCTTAATTAAAATATTTCTAAGGAAAATCAGAAAAAATACTGAGCAAAACAAGTAAAAAAACCTTCACTCAATTTTTATAAAACCACAGTACAGGTATTACAATAATTTAACTTCTAAGGAGCCAAATATTCAAAGGCATATTTAGATTCAACCTGACTTTACAGTAATAATGTCAAATGAAAACAATTCATATTTGGTCCATGTATAGCAAGAAACCAATGTAAGTTGAGGAGTCCCTTTTGGCAATATTTCTTTAGAAGAACAATGGCGGTCTTAAAAACATTGTCTCCTTCTTTGGGTCTGCCTCATTTATGACAATTAAGTATACAGATTTGAAAATATTTTCTACTCTGGACTGTAAAAACAGGGAGGCAAGAGTACTATGTGGGCTCTGTTTCTTATCAGTCTATCTTTTAACATGTACCTTTGGGAAGTCAATCCTAAATGACAACATAACCGTGAAAGGAAGAGAGTAGAAGAACATTTCAAAGAGACTCAAAATGCAAAAAGCAGAGAGGCACGAGGCTACTTACTGTGGTGGCAAATAGTTCTTTATTTATATCCTGCCTTGTCCCACAAACAGTGTGGCACGTGATTTTACCTTTTCCCTATTGTAAAGATCAGGTAATGTGCTGTGACCCTGACTCAGTGACCAAGGGTTAATTATGTCCTATGTACTCCCTTCGAGAGGGAGGGAAGGAAGGTGTATAACAAAAGAGTAGCAATCAGAAATGGTTTATGATAAAGCAGTCTTCATAATTTAACAGACAAGCTTCAGTTGCCTGGAAAATTAACTTATGAAGGGAATATTTTCTCCAGAGAGGCCAGAGAAATGGGGTGTTGTACTTGGAATGAGCAATTTAATACATTGCTTCAATCAGGCGGAAACCTAAATCTAGCATCTTGGCTTCTTTATTTAGTAAAATGTAAATGTGTGTGAAGACAGAACTCTTCAAGATCAAGCACCACATCTGATTAATCTTTGTATCCTGATCCTGATCATCGTGATCATCCTTTGATGCTGGCACAAAGTAGTGCTCAAGAAATGTCACTGAACACATGGAAGTAAATGGACAAAGATCCTTATTTTCTCATCAAGATAATAAAACTAGGCAAAGGAGAAAAATCATTTATCCAAGTCAAGAAAATGAATTAAAAATAAGCCCAAGATTACTGTCATCTTAGAGGGTAGGCTACGAGCCTGTAACTTTGTTCTTGACCTTATTCTGTTTGGGCTCCGCTGTGGAAGTTTATAGATAATCAGCCTTGGTAACGGTCACTGAGGTGTGAGGCAGGGTCCTGTAATCTAATACAGGCCAGTCTCAATCAGTTTGTTTTTGGCTCCATTTAGCCAGCCGGCACATGAATTTTCTGTCCTTTGCCAATTCTAAGTAGCTTCCTCATTGAAATGTGCATCTCAGGGGAATTCAAAGAGAAGGCATCTTCCCTACGGAGCTGTGCTCGCCTTTCCCTTGGACTCGGCCACTTTATTCAGTGACTTTACAAGCAAGATGCAAGGGCAGCGGGAAGTAGAATGGAAAAGAATCTGGTTTTGTTCTTAAATTTTAGGACCTCCCAGACAAATAGAGATTAATTAGAAAACAGCAAAACAACTAAACTTGTCTTAATTTAAAGGGACGCCTTTTTCCCTCCTAAAACCTACCAATCCCTCCTAATAGCTTCTATTATGAGCCTCTGAGTAAGTTTGCCAAAGTGGCTTTCATGGAACACCAGTGTTTGTGAGTAATGTCTGCAGTAATGTCAACCTACCTGTAGTCTACAGCAATACTGTGCAGCAGGCAACAGATCTCTTATTTCAAAGCAGGTTTCTGTTCCATGATAAACGAGTTCTAAGGAGTCTTCATCTTCTCCCCATTCCAATCTGTACTCTGAGATGTCGGCACCGGAACTTTCAGGACTCTGGAAAACAGACATTTAAGTAGTAGATTAATTTCAGCTACAAGAAAATCCTACTATGTTTGTGTTCCACTAATTTGAAAGGGAAGACAGCAAGATGCCCCAGGATATTTCAAAAACATACAAAAAGCATGAAGGGACACTCAATTTCCTTCCAATTATGACCAGTGGTAAAATGTTCAAAACTCAAAATGATACAAGAAAGTGCCAAGGGAAATTACGGCGTATAGAGGGAAAAAAAAATCACCTACATGCTCATTTTGGCTTTGTAGGTTCATCATAGCTTGCATTTAGGGTGAAGTAGAAGGCACAGAAACTTATGTAGAATATGTGCCTGACTTACCTCCCAACTCACCAGGACCCAGCCATCAGGCGTACAAGAAATACAAGGTGCTCTGCATTGTCCAGGTGGTCCTGCAGCAGTGGTGATTTCTGATACATCAGAATAGGGACCATACTGAAAAAGAAAACACACACATCTTGTATGTACGTGTATGTATGTTTTTGTGAATGTGTTTGCATCTAAGAGCTCATAACCAAACAAGGGTAGTTGTTGTTAGCTGCTGCCTAGTTGTCCTCCAACTCATGGCGACCCAACACATGATGGAATAAAACACTGTCCAGTCCCATGTCATCCCCACGATCAGCTGGAAATAGATCACTAGGCCATTCTTCCTAGCCTGTCTTAGCCTGGAAGCTCCACTGAAACCTCTTCAGTAGGACAGCAACATGCAAGCCTCCAATGACAGATGGGTGTTGGCTGTGCATGAGGTGCACTGGCCGGGAATCAAACACGGGTCTCCGCATGGAAGGTGAAAAGTCTACCACTGAGCCACCAGTAGCTGATCATCAAAGCATTTATTACCAAATATTACCTAATGGCTTTTACTTTCAAGTGAATGTATATTAAATACGGTTTTCTCCTATATACATTCTCTGTGTGTTAAAAACCTATTACATATTTTTTTTATTCAAAGGGATTAGAAAGTTGGTTTATTAACCATTTTTCCTTTACAACAACATCAGAAACAAAAACATACTGATTCTTGACTGACCACTGCACTGTGCTTTCACGTTTCTCAGGGAATGTCGATGAAACTAAGTCAGATGCACGCTGCAGTTTAATTTTTAATGCATAAAAATCTACTGAGAATTGTTAGTTGATCATCAAATTCTGGATTTCTTCTAGTTACTGGTATTTTTTGTTTTGAAATCTAATGTTCCTGTAACACTTTCTCAGTGTGTCCCCACCACTTCAATTACTAAAGGTTTATACTGCACTCCTCTTTCCTTCATATTACCATCAGTGACCATGCTGCTCGGAGTCAACAATCACTAGAGACTTAGTACATTGTGAGAGAGCTGTAACCAGCCATTTTAATATGGAACAGGTGACACTCTACAGAGTAAAATAAAATAATTTCCAGGCTAATGAACTCTGCTTTTCAAAATGGACAAAAAGATTTAAAATAATAACTTCTCAATTTTCCAACATAACTTGCAAATATACTTGAGGGGTATGTGAAAGCTTTCTGAAATAGGCCTTAGAGAATGACTACAAGTCAACTGTTCGGTTAACTTTCAATGTAACAGGAAAAAACCAAAGTTGAAGATATTTTCTATGACTAATCAGTGAAAGAGAGAAAGTAAAACTCAAACCAGTCCAGCTACACATTTATCTCTGTTACGACAGAGATGCCCTAAAATGCAGATGGGGAAAAGGGCAAAAACAAGAGTAAAATAAAGTTTCTGTAGCATCTGTGATCACAGCCAGCCATCCCTTTTTCACTTACATGATTACAAGTTTGGGTGCACAGGCTTTCTTACTTTCTCACCAACATATTTTTATTGTTTTGTTTTCTCTTTTAACTTAAATATCTGTGCTGTGTCTGAAATTTTTCCTAAATAACAATTAGAAGATATTTAGATCTTACTTTAAATCTCAGATCATTAGGAGTTAAATTTTTACAGCCAGTGGTGGCTAGCATGGAACTGACTAAAGACACACGATTTTCACTTTGAGAGGCTTGAAAACGACTACAAGAAACTAGAAAAGGTCACAGCCAGTTGGGTGTCACTGTCAGTTGGGCTTTCTCATTTTATTTTATAATTAATTAATTACATCTGTTTATTTGCATGGACCTCATGTATACAAATCACTAGCAGCTTCGGGCGGTGGGGGGGGGGGGGTTAGCATCAACCTGCTTTACTCACACCATTCCACCCTCTTTTATGTGTCTGCCCATCTCCAACATACCAAAAAGCTCCAGTTTCTGGGTCACCTAGTTTTCATTATGAATCTCCCCAAATCCACATCGCTTTCCTTTTTTAAAAAACAAACAAAGCACCACTCTGGGTATAACACAGATATATATACTCTGAATCTCTGATACCTCACCTTGACAACTCAAAATGGAGCAGAGGGAAGAAGGGCTGGAGAGCTCCCCAATCTTCACTTGAAACAAAACACAGATAAGCTGGCCTACCTAGCCTCTACCTGCTCCATTTTTAAAAACTGAATTAAGACATTGCTTGTTAATTAAAAATACAAAGTATAGAAATATTATGTGGTCCTAGTTTCCTTGAGTATAGTCAACCAGAGAATAGGAAATTATTCTAAAAACTACCAAATGTATCTATAGGGTGATGTTCTCATTTACTTTGAGCTCTATCTTGATAGATTGATATCAGGACAAAAGAAATGGAAATTTTCCAGTGCTGAGTCTACGTGCAATCACAATTCAGAAATAAGATTTTATATATACTTCTTTAATGGCTGTTAAGGTTGGATAGATACTGCTGAGGAATTTTAGGGGAGTAAAAATCCAAGAAGCTTGTATTCTGACTAAGGTGTAAGGTCTTAGACTTACCCCTCCATCATTCAGAGCCCTCACCCGGAAACGATACACAGTTCCGGGAAGCAGGTGCCCAACGGTGCACTCCAGGTCTGGCCCGTGGTACACCTCCGAAGCTACATCCTCAGGTTCCGTCATCTCCACACTGTACTCTGAGACCTCACAGCCACTTTCAGATGCAGGAACATCTGGAAATGCAGAATTATTTTCTTTTCAGAACATTTTTGTGCTTCCAGGTGACCAAACCACACGAGTTTCCACAAGTTTTGCAAAATGTAGGTGGTCTGTCGTCAGTACTTCTCTTACACAAGCAACCCCTCTCCAAAAAATGAAAAAAAGGAAGAATGTGAAACAAAAGAGAAAGTTTCTGAATGATGTTGCCCATACTTTCTACACAGCATGAACGTTTTTAAAAATTACCGTACATTTGTTAATACAATAACTGCAAAATAATAGGAGCATTATGTAAATTTCCTTACGTGCTAATACAAGGTAAAGGGAAAAAAATAGAGGGAAGAAAATCTTCTCTTTAACTTGAAGCCAAAGGCTACTAATACTGTTTTGTTAAATGAAGATGTAGGATACCAAACTGGCACAATATTTTATAATGCTTTAGACACAAATGGTGTGAAAAATAGTCTCCTACAGTTCTATAGGTTTATACTTGCAATTTCACATGATGTCAACTGCTGATACAACGGGGAATACTAATATAGCTTCAGTAAATACTGAAAAAAACACCAGGACCCACACACGACAAAGCAGCAGGGTTACATACATAGAGAGGAGGAGGAATTAGCTCTCACTCTAGGGAACATTTCTAGGTTTAATGTCTAAACTGAGCACAACTTTCCTTTTATGAATAAAGCTGAAAAAATCCTGAAAAAGACTGGCTGCTCTGAAACATCCTCTGGAAAAGTAACCTACAAAGGGTAGAGGATGAACAGTGTGTTTGGCACCATCAGGAATAAGAGGATGACAGACAGCCAAGGGGGAAAATACAAAACCATGCCAACATACATTAAGAAGACTATGGATATATTCAATAAGGGGGAAAAAAAAGGTTTTCAGAATGAAGATTTGAAATTTAATTACCAACGAGTAAAAGTCTTAAACTCAAACTCAAATTGTCGATGTTCACGTGAAGATTTGTTCACTCACCCCACTCTAAGTGGACTTCTTTGTGCTTGGGTCTACCCAAAACCCTCGGTGGTCGACACTGACCTGGTGCAATGCTTAGTGTGCGAACGGGCAGACTTTCAGAACACTGCAGGAGAAACACCGGAGAGAATCATCTCTTAGTACCGTGAATCATTAGACCGCTACATACCAGGCAAATTCCACCCCATAAATGTAAACACTACCAAAAGAGGGCTATACACTGAACAGGTACACACGTTACCATATGCTTTTTATGATATAAAAGGTGTGCATTTTAATTATAGATATATGCTGCATATGAAACTGGTAAAAATAAGAATGATTATTTCTGAAGTCAGATTAGTACATATGAGTGTTGTGTATCCTAAGCACACAATCATTTTCCTCTATACCCAAAATGGAAAGACGCTTCATGAGGACAGAAAAGAACACAAAACAACAGCTGGATGAAATTTTAAAATAGTGTCATACCAAATTCCCTGAGGGACTGAATTCCTGGGCGGAGGGCTGTGGGGACCATGGTCTCGGGGAACATCTAGCTCAACTGGCATGACACAGCTTATAAAGACAATGCTCTACATTCTACCTTG
>NW_004444046.1:7262280-7286325 GCF_000243295.1 Trichechus manatus latirostris | reverse complement strand
AAAATAAAATAGTGTCATAAATGGCCAACCATCCACATATAGAGCAGAAAAGCAAATAAAGTCAGTATTAATCAACTGCGTCTAACATTACCCAGCAAGTTCTATTAATGCTAAAATAACGAGGCCTTCACTTTTGTAGGATCTGGCTGTATATAAGGTTGGTAGTGTTGAAGTTGACCCTGATTTTGAGAAAGGGAAAAAAGGTAGACCTATGCAACTCAAACTAAAGGAGGAGAAACGGTTCCGAAGAGATGCACGTTTTACAAATGCAAGCAGCACAACCTCTGTACCACCTCGCACGGCACCACACACATAGTTGGTACCCAACAGTACTCTGTAGCTTTGATATGGGGATGCTCCACCCTGGGAGGCATTCCAGAGAGCTCTGGCACTGCTTAAGAATGGTCTAACTGGACGTTCTTCTCAAAGGATTCTGTCTGTGTGGGCAATCTAGGCATCAGAGTGCCACCATCCTTGGGAAGAAAGAAAATAAACTCAGGCAGGCACTGCAGGTGCAGTGGCTGGCTAACAAAACAAAAATCGGGTACCCCAATGGCAGGGACCTCCTGAAAAGTCAAACCAGCTTGAGATGACAAGCCACCTTTTCTCTCACTCTCTAAATATTAACCGTTTCAAGCCATAACGTTAAATATCTCTACAATGAAAATGTTCTTTTACTCTCTCGCCTCTCACCCAGTTTTCTGAATGTAAGTTAGAGCCATTCAGACAACAATGGCCTCATTTCTAGAGTGCTTCATGTGTACTTACTAGTTAGCTATTTTGAACCTGTGAGAACACAGTGTGGTTGAAACTGAGGCTCCAAATGTGTTAACTGAAGTTACACAAATAGCAGACATCAAGAGTAGGGCTGCTGCCTGTAGATGTACAAGCTGAGTACTGCACACCTGCAGGAGGCGCCATTCAGCTCAGTTACCATAGATCTAGATGGTTTTTACAACTTTTCAGCAGATGGCAGTAAAGTATCTTGAAGAAGGTGCGCCTCAAATTCTCACAGAATTGCAAGATGTGGTACCAGCAGAGCTGTGCAGGAGGTCCTATCTCTTTGACTCTGAAGTCTGTAATTTCCCCTCATTGCAATAACTCAACAAGGCCTCTTATTTAGCTAATGTAAATTTCGGACCACCCTCAATTTCAACTGTCATGCCAAAGTCTTCTGAGAAATAACTAAGTGACCAATGTAACTAAAAGTACCACAATTCAGTGGAGAATCAATTGGGCCCATCTTTTATGTCCTTGATAGAACAACTGTAAAAACAACAATTTTTCATTTCCCACTGTGAAATAATGGCACGTTTCATTTTCAAGATGCATTTCTAAATCACAGTTTTGTTGTTGTTCTTTTTTTTTTAATCTTCACAAAAACTCTGATAGTTTTATTTACAATGTTACTTCTAGCATACAAATTAGCATACAATTTGATGAATACTGAAGTGTTAAAGGGTCCTGAGAATCGACTGATTAACTGGGAATCGAGAAGGTGAAGGACAGCATCATAAAGAATTAACGTTTGGGTAAGTCTACTGTGCTGTTCGATGTGGTAGCCACAGTGTTGGTTCACTTTTCCATTCCCATGCGGGAGGTCTGGGTTCAATTCCCAGCCAACATACCTTAAGTGCCGCCACCACTTCTCTTGTCAGTGGAGGCTTGCATATTGCTATGGTGCTGAACAGGTTTCAGCAGAGCTTCCAGACTAAGACAGACTAGGAAGAAAGGCCTGGCGATCTACTTCTAAAAATCAGCCAATGAAAACTCTACAGATCACAACAATCTGATCCCGTTGTGCATGGTGTCCCCGTGAGCTGTGGCAGCTAACAACAGCCATATGTGACTAATTAAAATGAAATAACATTAAAAATTCAGTTCCTCAGTTACACTATCCACATTTCAAGTGCTCAGTAGCTACATGCTGCTGGGTTTTTTTTTTACCCCCACGAGTATCATTTTATGTCTTACAGTCTAGTCTAATCTTTGTCTGAAGAGTTGGCTTTGAGAATGACTTTAGCTCTGGGCTAACAGAGAGTTCGGGGGCCATGTCTTCCAGGGTCCCTCCAGGCTCAGTCAGACCATTAAATCTGGTCTTCTTACTAGAATTTGAATTCTGTACTCTAGTTTTCTCCTCCTCTGTCAGGGACACTCTGTTGTATTGCCTGTCAGTACAGTCATCGGTGGTAGCTGGGCAACATCTAGTTCTTCTGGTCTCAGGCTGATGGAGTCTCTGGTTTATGTGGCCCTTTCTGTTTCTCAGGCTAATATTTCCCTTGTCTTTGGCATTCTTCATTCTCCTTTGCTCCAGGTAGGCTGGGACCAACTGATGCATCTTAGATGGTCGCTCACTAGCTTTTAGGACCTGAGACGCCACTCACCAAAGTGGGATGCAGAACATTTTCTTAGTAAACTTTGTTATGCCAATCGACCTATATGTCCCCTGAAATCGTGGTCCCCAGACCCCCGCCCTGCTACTCTGTCCCTCAAAGCATTTAGTTGTATTCAGGAAACTTCTTAGCTTCTCGTTTAGTCCAGTTGTGCTGACCTCCCTTGTACTGTGTGTGGTCCTTTTCTTCACCTAAGGTACAGTTTTGTTCTGATGTTATAAATAAGCTGTCCAAAGTTGACCAAAGCTGTTTATTTCACACTGAAAACAAAACCAACCTGACTGTGTCCACCAGTACTGATGCAGCATGCTCGGAGTTTGTACAAAGTGCCTGGTTTCAAGTGGGTGAAAGTGTATTCTGTAGCCGATCCACTGTACGCCACTTCCCACTGATTTGCTGTAAAACAAGGCTCACGTGTGAGTGCGTGCCTTTTGTAAAAATGTAACAGTATCAAACATTACTGGTAAGAAAAAACTCCAAGCAGTTTTCCACGAAAACCAATATCCCTAATTTTTTTTTTTTAAATAGCCATAAGGCTCTTTCCCATTTCCGTTACAAAGTTAAATACTAAAATAACATGGAGTCATTTTTAGCACTTAGTACTACTGGCTAGACCACTTAATACCACCATTATCACATTTGCTGACTATGAGGTTTGGATGCTGGAAACCATATGAAATTTGTGTTTATGGCACTGAGGTTGAGTGGTAAAAGGAGATGAAGGACGGTGTCGAGCAAGCTATGACATGCTTATGGTGCGAAACAGCTAAGCACGTTGATGCCTGCTCAGCCACAAGCCCCCTGGCAGGTCTGGGACACTGTCGGAGAGTTTCTCCCTGCTCTTATCCACCTGAAGGTCCAGTGAGTGAAATCCTCCCATTATAGCTTGAATCCTTGGGTATAGGCCTGCAATCTTCATGGAGCCCCACTTAAAGACAAAAATGCCAGGGAGGGTGACAAATGAAAGATGAAACATTTGGCATGTTTATCGGACCACTTCTCAGGGTGACAGAAAGAAAGCAGGATGGCTGGAGGGGTCTGGGTGCCCAAGGAGGCTGGCACTGCTGGGGGGAAAAAGCAGCCTGGGTTGCTTCAACCGGCCCCACTGCCTACACCCCACAATCTGAGCTGCTGGGATGTTTTTCCACCTCTGTTTGGCTTCCACTAATGCAGTGTTTCTAAGGTTATTTTACAAAAGCCTTTCACTGCATGGAGTTGTTTTAAGGTAAATACTTTTACTCTATTCCATGATATTCTACTAGAGTAACTTCCACAAATTCCCTCACTGCTTATTAGGTTATATTTACAATTAAGTCACATGCACTAAGATCATATGAGAAAGAATATTAAAGACTATTATCCTTGGAGTCCCTGGGTGGCACAAACAGTTAAGGGCTTGACTACTAGCCAGAAGGCTGGCGGTTTGAACATGCTCAGAGGCGCTTTGGAAGACAAGCTTCCAAAAGGTCACAGCCTTAAAAACCCCATGGAGCAGTTCTACTCTGCACAAATAGGGTCTCCAGAAGTCGACAGCAACGAACAACAACAACATCCTGACATGAGTGATCCAAAAACCTATACTGAAAAGATGGCTGGAAGCAGGGATGAGTGAAAAGATTTCAATTCAATTAATCACCCACTCGTGCACTGGCAAAGCTGCTAGCTTCAAGTACAGAGTGGTACTTAGTTTTGATTTGCCATCAGTGTCCAAGACAGCCATGCAAACGCAAACATAATTAGATCGTCATGAACTTCTGGCATACACCTGACTTCTCTTCTAGGTAAGTTCTCTAATGTGAAAAAACAAAATCAGATTTTTAGCACAGAATATGACTTGTGTTAAGGATGGCTGTACCAATTTCAAAGAATTCTGAAGTTTTCAGCTTAAAATAGGGCCCAATAAGACAGACAAAAGAAAAAAATTAGAGTGATGTAATTTGCTACTAAGATTCAGTATCATTTGGTCCAAAACATGCCATGGTTCAGAACTTGAGTTAAACAGGGCCAATTCTCCAATCCGATACTCAGCCACCACTCTGCATGAACACAACTCAGATGGCTGTCTCACAGGATAAAAGGCACGCCACATGTCAGCACTGCTTCTTTGTAAAAGGTACCATCAACCGTTTCACTTTTATTTTTGCTATATGTACGTATTACTTTTTAAAAATTTAATGATAAAAGGGATTATTAGAATAGTGGAATTATATGTCATTTTTAAAGTTTAGACAACTATACTTTTTTCTATCAAGGGCTAGAAGAATTTTTTAGAAAGAATATAATTAAAAAACAAAAAAAGTACTATCTAAGGACTCTGATCTCAACAGTGTCCCATTTAATCCACATAGTGCAACCAGAAGTGAATAATCTATCACAGGCATCACAATGAAGAAGGAAAGACATTTTCCAAACTCGTTACAAAAGTTATCACAACACCGCCAAGATACTGTGTTTTGTTTATCATTATAGATTTTTGTGGACTACTGAACACCCTTGCTGTCTCCAACTGATCCTCCCTGCAGACTGTTTCTAGCACTTTCTCTGCTTAAAAGAATTTCCAGAAAAAAGTAGGCAAGATAAGGGATGAAAAACTTAATTTTATTCTATTAATTATCAATTCTGGTTTAAAAAAATAATGCAGAAAATAGAAAAAAAATGTATGTTTCTTTCAAGACAAGTCTGGGGCTGATGCTGTGTGTGAAAGAGAATAAACTGTCAATATGTGATTAAGATTTGTTTACTGTAATAGCTCTGTCATTAGAATTAACGACTGCCAGCTATTAGTATAAATATGTTTACGTATTGGAAAATAGAGCTTGCTACAGGATGTGAATGAAACAATTTACAAAAACTTTACCTTCAGAATTTCCATCGGTAATCTCCAGCAAATACTTGAGGATTTCTGAACCACCATTGTCCTTTGGAGGATCTGGAAAGTAAGCAAATGTCTTCTTAGTTACAAAAGAATATTGATTTTTTTTTATTGGTTAAAAATAACTAAAATACCTAAAGTAGTATTACATCATAATGTCTTAACTCTGGGAATGACCAAAAGGTACAATAATTAATTTATTATTTCGCCCAACTCCTTTCTTGAAAAACAAACAACAACAAAAAAAAAAAACCTTGAATAGTATCAGAGTAAACACAGTTCTCAGAGTTAGAAATGTCAGAGTTGGCATTAACAAAATTCAAATATAAACAGATTTTTCTAACAACTATCTGAATGAATTATTAACTGAGAATTCTGAAGACTGTACTTTAATATTTGGTGATTTTATAAAGATGAAATATTCATAGATTTCTTTTTCTTCTCATTTTATTTTTTTAATTTCACTTAGTTTATCAAAAAGCTGACCAGATTCTTTTGAGAGATGGTGAGGGAAAGAAAGAGAAAGGTAAAATCTATTGACAAAATAAAGAAAACATTAGAATGGAATAAACGTGTTCCACCATAGTTTTCAATGAAGCAAACTTTATATCCCAAGTGAACTTGATATAAAACCAGAAACGTGGATCAATAAGAAGATGTGCACCAAGAAGACAATCTGAGGTAGAAGGTTCTGGCTTATCACGAGACTAATGGCACCTTGGATATTTAGTCTACTGCTAACCCTTGTGCCTGTGGGAGTTTTATGTTCTGAGAAGAAAAACATCTTGCAGTATAATTCCGCAACTCTAGTGGCACAATGGTTAAAATGCTAGACTGTTAACCAAAAGGTTGGTGGTTCAAATCCACCAGCAGCTCTGTGGGAGACAATACCTGGCGATCTGCTCCCACAAAGATTACAGCCTAGGCAGTTCTACTCTGTCATATAGGCTTGCTATGAGTCAGAATCAACTTGATGGCATAAAACAGTATCAGTCAGCCACCTATATATTCCTAGAAGTAAAAGGAGATTTTTCTGGAGATAGCCTCAGTTTACTCATATAGATTTAGGAACTTTACTTCCCCCTCCTTTCATCTAGTATTTCCAATAATGTACATACTTACTTCAGTAATGATATTTACAATGACCATTATAAAGTTAAATATTACAGCATATGGATAATGAAAGTAATATTCAGTGTTGACAGCACTTTCCAGGATTTTCTGAGAATAAAGCCCTACAAGTCCAGGTGCAAAAAGCACACCAAGATTTTTACAGTTTCTTTTAATCATATCTGTCTTTCCAGGTAAACAGATATTCCAACAATGCTGTCTTAACACTCTTAGGTGATTTCAAATAGTGGTTGGCGTTCGGTAATGATTTAATAATGCTTTAAATTCCCCTTACATTACTTGGCTGCCAGGTAAAAATTCTCTTTTGGAATTCTAGATTTTTTTTGCACATTAGATAGTTAATATTATATGGCATTTGTGATCATTATACACATCAGAACAGCCTGACATACAATTACAAATGTCTCTCAACATTCAAATTGCATTCATTTCATTGAAATAATCCCTGAAGTAGACATCATGTGATAAACTTAAATATGAAAAATTATTCAAGCCTTCTGGTTCCGTACAAACAACAACAATGAAAACAAAAATGTTCCCAATTCATTGCACCTTAAATATTCTTTGCATCAAAAGTTACTTAAGCTGACATACCTCAATTTTGAAATTTACTTTCAATATTAGCTTTATAAATCAATTTTTCTATTAAACACTGCTATATTTTTTAGGGCCAGCTACTGAAGAACAACATATATATTCAGAGATTACTACGTTAAAATCAATAAGTAAGAACACAGGAGGATAAGCGTGAAATACAGGAAAGTCAGAAAATAAACAATATGTCCATTTCATCAATTTGTGGAATTCTCAGGATGGTTCTCATACTTGTAATCCAAATGTAGTAAACGTCCATAAACAACATTGTCCTCCCCCCATCCACCATACATCACTATTGAAATTAGTCAGTTTTTAAAAAAGCTGCAGCAGCAGCAGTAACTGTGACACATACCCCATTTGACACTGAAGCCATGAGATGTCACTGGTCCTTTAATCAGGGGTCTTGTAGGAGGTCCAGGCCTGTCTGGACTTGTCGTACAAACCAAAACTTCACTTGGACAGCTTTTCCCTTCCATATTAGAAGCAGTCAGCTATAACACAATCAAGAAAATATTAACATATACAACCATAAAGAACAATGATGAGTCCATGAAACATAACATGGATGGACCTGGAGGGCATAATGCTAAGTGAGGTAAGTTAAGCATACAAGGACAAATATTGTGTGATCTCTCTTTTCTAAGACAATAGACATATAGAGAGAGACTAATGTGTCACTGGTGGTTACGGGGGGGTGGGGGTGGTGGTTATACTTCAGATTGTAGAGACTGGGTATTTTGGTAACGGGAAAAGTGGCACCAAATGTGGATGTAGTGAGCAAAAGCACAATCAAAGTTAAAAAAAGTGTCTGAGCACATTTGGGTGGGTAAAGGCATATTGGTATACATATAGGTATAGGTGTGTACATAGATGGGAACAGATAGAAGTATCTATGGGTATGTGTATACAAATATGTAGGTACAGGCACATATATTCATTGAAGACACAAATACGGATACTCCTCAGACATAAGAAAACACCTTCCAAGATTGGTTTCTGGGTTTGAAAGCTTAGGACAATAGTCACATGGGACAACTCAGTCAATTGGCATAACATAGGTCACAAAAATCATGATCTGCATCCTAGTGAAGTGAGAAGCACTGGAGGTCTTAAAAGCTTTCGAGTGGCCATTGAAGACATAACTACTAGTCTCTACTCCTCAGGAGCAAAACAGTAAGAAGGTAAACAAAAGCTCAGAGAACAAACAAGTCTATAAGAGCCACGACATCATCTACCCTGAGACCAGAAGAACTAGATGGTGCCCGGCTACCACCACTGACTGTTCTGACTGGGGTCACAATAGATGGTTCCAAATAGAATGGGAGAAAAATGGGGAACAGAACTCAAACTCTTAAAAAAGCCAGACAAACTGGAACAACAGGGAACAGAGGACTCCCCGAGACAATCACCCTGAGACATTCTTTAAACCTAGAACTGAGCCTATCCCCTGCGATCACCTTTTAGTGAAATATCAGAGTGGCTAACAAAATAAAGGATATTACCCATAAGATCCGTGCTCTACTTAAAAATCATCTGTATGAGACCAAAATGTCAACAATTACTCAAAAGCAAAGATGAGAAGAGTGTAGGGAACCTAGAGTACTAGAAATGGAACAAAGAGAACACAATTAAAAGAATGTTGACACATTGTGATAAATGTAACTACAATTTATACAGAAATTGTCAAATGGAAACCTAACTTGCTGTGTAAACTTTCACAAAAAATTCAATAAAATATTACTTAAAAAAAGAAAACATTAACATGCTTTAGATATCAGGGATTGAATCATCGATGACTTTTTAACATGGCAAAATCAAGACATTCATAAACACACATGTACACACATTTCCTCTCTCAAATTCAAATACTGACTGTTAGTATTTCATGGAGTACTTACTTTCTGTATAGTTGGCTGTTAACAATTAAAAATAAAACCATAAGGTGGGTTGTAGCTAAAGACATTTTCAAAAAGACATAAAACCAGCATGTTTGTATTGCTTTATGAGAAGAAAATATGGGGGAGGGGGGAGCAGATAAAAATAACCTCACTTTTTTAAGAGCACAGCATTGCCATCTTGTGGAGAAATGCTAGCAGTATGGCTATGTGCTCATAGCCAGCAACTTAGATGTTTTTGAAGATATTTACCAACTCAGTATGGTGCTGTGGTTAACAGCTCGGCTGCTAACCAAAAGGCTGACAGTCTGAATCCACCAGCTGCTCCCTGGTAACCCTACAGGGAGCAGTTCAACTCTGTCCCATAGGGTTGCTATGAGTTGGAACTGACTCAATGGCAACGGGGTTTATACCAAATATTGAGTAACAAGGTTTTTTCACAATAGCAAAAACTGTCATTTTCCCCAAATAGTCACATATTCCATTTGATAAACTGACAGCTATTTATTAAAACCCACTGCCGTTGAGTCGATTCCTACTCATAGTGACCCTTCTGGGACACAGTAGAATGGCCCCACAGGGTTTCCAAGGCTGTAAATCTTTACAGAAACAGACTGCCACATCATTCTCCCTTGGAGTGGCTGGTGGGTTCAAACCACCAACTTATCAGTTAGCAGTAGAGTGCTTAACTGCTGCACCACCAGGGCTCCTCAGTTATTTATTACTTGATTACCATGTACCACACAACATAACCTGACCCCCAATTTTCAGCAGAACCGCCAGTTGTCAGAAGACAACCCTCTCTCCCAACTGCACACTGTCGTATGAGAAAATCCATGGCCGCGGGCAGGGTCGATAAACACTGCTGCAGCACACAAGGCAGCATACTGCTTCTCTCTCAGTGACTACAAAGTGGTATGCTTTTCTTTTGCTTTTAAGATATGTTCTCTTTGCTTTGAAATCTGAGGCTTTAAAACAGAGGACCTCTAGTGACATTATTGGTGGTTGTGTAACAGGTAATACCCTCAGCTGTTACAGAAAGGTTGGAGGTTCGAGTTCACTTACAGGTACCTCAAAAGAAAAACCTGGAGGGCTACTTTTGAAAATCAGTCATTGAAAACCCTATGGAAAACAGTTCTACCCTGACGCACATGGGGTCACCACGAGTCAGAATCCATTCCACGGCAACTGGTTTTTAACGACCAAGGCACAGTCTATGGGGGACAGAAGTCATGGAAGAGAAAAATAAAAAGGGGAGAGGAAATGGGCAGAAGAGCAAAGGAGAATGGAGAGTAAAAGAGAAGCTTCATTCAGAGGAGAAGCACTAAGAGAAAGGTATGAAGTGCAGGTGAGAGACAGGTGCACTCACCCCTTGGTTTGGTATTCCCGAGCTAGGACACCTGGCTGTGCTGTAATGCAATTTATTACAGTACAACAGTTTTCTCTCTTGTACAAATATTTTAAAATTAAAGTATGATGTGTGTTTTGTAAACATTGTTTTAAAAATGTAAAGTGCTTTGAATTAAAAGTTTTTAACTTATATAACCATTTGAAATGGTAAATGGGTGAAACATAAACCAGCTCCATTTTAAGCAGTTCAGGTACCAAAAGGACTGACTCACCCTGAATTTATACTGTGTGCTTCTTTTAAGATTTTTCACAGTACAGGTTAAATCCTCTCCAGTGTATTTTGGGTGGAAAAGGTTATCCTGAAAAGGCAAAGCCAGAGAGAAAAATCAGTATTATCAAATCTGGGCATTAAATACCTCTGTATATAAGATTTTTATATTGCCTCTTCCCACCATCACCAGCGGCCAGAGGTCTGGTAGTTACTGCAAAAGAGTATCAGAAGCCCACTGTGCTGTGGATAGCACTCTATTGCTTCAAATAAAAATTGAACTCTATCATATTGATATTTCTCCTGGGCCTGGTCAACTTTACTGTAAGCTTTGGGTCCCGAGGCTAATACTAATTTACATAAGAATAACACTGTCTTCGTCAGAATGTGGATTTGCTTTGGAATCCATGTCACCATATGCTTTCCTCACAGAGGAAACTTTTCCATGTTACCCAGTCAGCATTTCGAATAAGAACTTAACCACCAAGTAGTACTATGTGACAAAGCAGTTTGTATGGTTTTGTTTTTATTTAAAAATGTTGTCATGGAAAAAACCTCTGTATCAAGGTCTTCCTGGTCAGGCTGCAATGTGCTCTGCAATAAACCGTGGCTGAGGTTTCTGACCACACAGTGTCCTCTTCTGGTCAAGGGAGAAAGGACAGCTTGGGTGAAGAAGGTACAGAATTCAACAGTATTCCCTTAACACGTGTCCATTCATTCACTTATTCACACATCAAAAATATCACCAAGCACCTTCTGTGCACCAGACTCTCTTCCAGGCTCTAGGAGCCCAGCACTGCCCAAGAACAGTCTTGCCCACAAGACGCTTACATGTCAGCTGGAGAAATCAATTTAAAAAAATCTACGTATCTATGTAAACATGTCATGTGATGTTAGGAGCAAGGACGATAAAGAAAGCTGGGTCAGAGAATCGAGTGCTGGGCAAAGTGAGATGCTATTTTCTATGGCTGCAGAGTTAAATATGGAAGCCACAGGTAGTTGTTTCAATTAAATTAAAGTTTCAGTCATATACCACACTAGTCATATATCAAGTGCTAAACAGTCACATGTGGCTAGGAATAGCTCCACCATCGCAGGAAGTTCTACTGGACAGTGTGCTATTCCACAGGGTGGTCAGGGAGGGTCTCTCCAAGGCGGTGACATTTGATAAGAAACCTGAAGGAAATGAGAGAAATAAGCCCGAAGATGTGTGAGAAGAGCATTCTTCACAAAGGGCATAAGAATTGCAAGGGTCCTGAGGCCAGAGCATGCCTGGTGCGTGCAAGGAACAGCCACGAGGCTAATGAGACTGCAGTGGAAGGAACAAGGGCAAATGCACAAGCAGATCATGAAGAACCTTGTAGACTTTGTTAAGAGCTCTGGCTTTTACTCTGGAAGAGATGGGAAGACATGAAGGATTCTCAGTAGAGGAGTGACATGATCTCATCTGTACTTCAACAGGATCACTCAGGCTTGGTGTGGAGAATAGACTGCAGTGTATTAAAAGTGAAGGGGTAATATTTTGGGAACCACTGCTATGACCTAGGGGAGACCATGGTGGCTTATAAAAGGGTGGTAGCTGTGGGGATGGTAAAAATGGTCAGATTTCTGGATCTATTTTGAAAGAAGATTTTAAAAGTTTTGCTGATTGTATATGGGGTCAAGGATGATGCTAAGGGTTTCTGGCTTCCCCAACTTAAAGGATGGAGATGCCATTTACTGAGATGGGGAAGACCATGGAAAGAACAGGTTGCTGCTAGTGGTAGTAGTAGTAATGGCAGGAATTAAGAGTTTGGTTTTGAACTCTCGTAGCCAATCTAATTTCATGATGCCCTGCAGCTACGACAATACTGACTTATGCAGAATACACGCAAGGGGACAAAATCTGTAGAACTTACATTTTCTTCCTCCTGAATTTCCAAGGTGTAGGTAACTACTTCCTCGGGTGAACAGCCTTCTGGTTTATTCCACTGCAACGTGACCCATGTGACTCCAGCTCGGACAAGTTTTGGTGCAGAGGGCATCTGAGGAATGTTTCCTAATGTGTAGCATACTACCTCTTGGCTGTAACCACTGTAGAGAAATAAAGACAGTGAGACAGACATTCAGGAGCACTTGAAGGTATTCCTGAGGGCTGTCTTGGGGTCCTAAAAAGAGAAAGTATAAGCCTACATACTGCTCAACTTGCTGGAGTTGGACAGTCTGGGGCTTGACAGGTGCAGCAAACAAAGGAAGGCATGAATCCTTTGGGTGACATTCTCTACCACAATTTCCAGTGCGCCCTACATCCCTCATACTCTGCTACAAGAAAAGTATACCAAGGTACAGGATAATATATTACAATATAGTCTTAAGAATTTAATTTCCCCTAACAGCATCCAGCAGAAACATGGCATGGTGTAATGTTTGCCAAGCTATGAGCCACAACTACCCAGGAGTCTTCAAATCCATGTGAGTACAAATAACTGTCTGTTGAAGAAATAACCGTTTTACAAATATATACAGTGCTATTTTTTAAAAGTTTGTAGATGTTTCCAATTCCTTTAAAAATTCTTGAACCACAGAACCTTTTTATCATTATGGGTTTATTCAACCAGTGGACTCCAGAATTACAATGATTATCATATGTAGGGGTGGGAGATCTGCAAAAACCTCGTGATGTTGAAAAGAACTTTTTCAAGCTGAAAAAAAGGTTGGGAACCACTGACATGCCCAATCTTTAAGAAAGGTTTTTAACAAGCAGTGATGAAAGAAAACAGTTTTTCCCTTCATCAAGAGTTACCTAGCAGTGGAGAGCTGTGGAGACCATGGTCTCAGGGAACATCTAGCTCAACTGACATAACACAGTTTCTAAAGACAATGTTCTACATTCTACCTTGGTGAGTAGCGTCTGGGGTCTTAAAAGCCTGTGAGCAGTCATCTAAGATACTCCACTGGTCTCATCCCTTCGGGAGCAAGGGAGAATGAAGAGAACAGGATACAAGGAAAAGATTAGTCCAAAGGACTAATGGACCACAGCTACCAAGGCCTCCACCAGACTGAGTCCAGTACAGCTAGATGGTGCCCAGCTACCAGCGCTGACTGCTCTGACCAGGATCACAACAGAGGGCTCTGGACAGAGCTGGAGAAGGATGTAGAACATAATTCTAACTCACAAAAAAAAGACCAGATTTACTGGCCTAAAGAAGACCGGAGAAACCCCGAGAGTATGGCCCCCAGACACCCTTTTAGCTCAGTGGTGAAGTCATTTCCGAGGTTCACCGTTCAGCCAGAGAGTGGACAGCCCCGTAAAACCAAATGGGACTAATGAGGCACAGCAGTCCAGGGACAAGGGCCAGAAGGCAGAAGGGGACAGGAAAGCTGGTGATAGGGAACCCAAGGTTGAGTAAGGATAGTGTTGATGTGTTGTGAGGTTGTTAACCATTGTCATAGGGGAACATGTATACTGTTTAATGAGAAACTATTTTGTTCTGTAAGCCTTCATCTAAAGTGAGAATAGCAGCACAACTGGAAGAGCGTAGTCGATGTCACTGAACTGTGCATGTGGAAATTTTTGAAACGGTGTATCTTTGGCTATGTATATTTTCACCAAAAAAAAAAAAGGGTCAAAAAGGGAGAGGGTTGACATGTTGTGGGGCTGTTAACCAATGTCATAAAACAATGTATGTACTACTGAGAAACTATTTGTTCTGTAAGCCTTCACCTGAAGTACAATTAAAAAAAAAAAAAAAGAGTTACCCAGCAAGCACAACTGGAACACAGCCTTTTCAAAGCATTTTTAACCAACTGACGCTTCGCTGTCCACCCGCTGTTGCCTTCTTCTGCAGCCAGGAGGCACACACGGATATCCTGGATGGTCCAGGTTTTTTCCGATCCTGGGAGTACCTGCCCTGGGCTTGACAACAATGGCTGGCCCACCACCCCTTTTTATATCAGGAAACGCTCACACATAATTGAAAAAGGTGACTTAAGAAAGAGCTTGCTAAAGTGATGAAAGAAGAAAAAGGCATGTTACGAAAAAAGAACGTCCCATGAGGGATTCCTTTCAAAGTCTGTACCATCACCTTCATCTTAGTTTTCTTGGTTCTCAAGGACCCCTAGTGGGGACTTTGCATTACAGCGTGTAAGGCTACAAAGAGGCCACACACTTTTCCCCTCAGAAGGGGTCTTCTGGCCTCTGACTGGGATTCCCTCTTGGAAAATCTCAAGTTGGTTACTGTGGAGGCAGCAGGCTTCCTTAAGCCTTCCAGCAATGTGAGAGAAGGCTCAGAATCACAACACAAATGTTTAACGGCAAGAAGACAAGGAAGCGTCGTACCTGGTGCCAATATCATTCCGAGCAGCCAGTCTGAATGTGTACCCCATGGCCGGACAAAGCTTTGTCAATTTGCAGTGTTTCTGGCTCCCAAAGAAGCACTGTCTGAAACCACTGTTTCTTTTTCCCTAAAAAACAAAGAAACAAAAAAAAAAACACACCAATGCAACAGTGTACATAAATGCTTCTTTACAAATAGCCAAAAGAAATGGAGTGATTTGAATTGTTTAACTTCCTAGTTTAGATGAACAAAACCAAAGGAATGGAAGTTTATAAGAAGTGCTCATGGTACACGTAAAGTGTTTTACAGTGAAATCTCATCCTTAACGTAAAGGCGCTAGAGGAAATTCTCTAACAGATACAGGCAACACACTCTACTTATGGTATTTCTAAAGTGGTTTTTGGTTAGCAAAATAAAAAAGGTCCTTTTAGGCACAGAGCCAAGATCAAGTTAAGGATCACAATTCAAGGCCATCCTCCAGAGACCCACCAACTTTCACTTGTGTTGGTCAAAACTGTCCAATCTGACCAACCAACAGTAAGTCTGCCGTCGCCGAGGGATGACGAGCTCCGACACTGTGCAGCCTTTCCCAGTTACTCCTGAGTGCCTGCAGGGCTGCTCTAGGCAGCTGACCGTGATACACAGAGCTCTCTCCAGACTTACTTCTTTTGTCCCACCACGAAGAGGCCCCCAACTTGCTCACTTGAACTCTTTGTTCACTGATCCCTAAATACTAACTGCAGACCGTTGGATCATCTTGTCCACAGCTGCTTTGGACAATCTGGGAGCTCAATACAGGTGAACTAAACATCTAATAAGTATTTGGAACATAGGTTGAATTCATCTATGCGTATTAAAGCTGCTCTAAGTTTCTTATGAAACCGGAAATGTATTTTTAATGCTTTCCTACGCCTTACATGATGCCTCTAACTCCTTGAAGTAAAAATAAATGCTCCACTGGGTTCTCGTAATAGATCCCAGGGTGAGGAAAAAAACTGATTATCCTACGCCGTGTTTGGAGGCATGGAATACTCACATCAGCAGTTTGCTAGAACAAATACTTCCTACTCATAAGCCACATTATTTTATCTACGTTCTGTGAAAAAGAAAACCACACGCTAATATTCAATGAATCTTAGCATTCTAATCAGACTTTTGGGCCCAGGGCCT
Organism: Trichechus manatus latirostris; assembly: GCF_000243295.1. Lineage (NCBI taxonomy): Eukaryota > Metazoa > Chordata > Mammalia > Sirenia > Trichechidae > Trichechus > Trichechus manatus. The sequence continues at coordinate 7,270,333 of NW_004444046.1, read as the reverse complement.
TCAGGAATATGTTTGAAGTTCTTGTTTTTTATTTTAAAAGAATGAGCAAGGGCATTTGTTTTCCCTAAGAAAATTTAAGTATTTCCTTCCTTTAAGCAAGCCTCCAAAAGCTTACAACTAAAACACATTCCAGGTGAAGTCTAATTAAAAATAAACTAAACATAAAACTAGCATGAAGTGTCACTAGGGTAAACAGATTAAAAACAACCATGGCACATTTATCCTCAAACTAGCCCCTTACCCACTCCTCTAAGAGCAAGGTGGTGCCCTTTCCAATGGAAGGGAGAGAGGTTCTAATATTCAAAGTTCATTCAGGTGCGACTATGAAACTAAGGCAGTGAAGCATAACATTCTTCGCTGCCATTTGGGAGAAGTCACTGTGTGGCCAGCATACCATGCCCTTACGCTTATTTAACCTTGAGTGCTAAGGTTGATGCGGACGATTTATTCATAGAAAAACCATTTATGCACACATTTGCATAATTACATCCACTGTCTGATTACACTCTATGCTGCTCTGGTATGTTCTGTATCCATTTCAGGCTGCAGCAAGATCTACCTTTCTTCCTCCTCTATTTTTGAATTCAGAGTAAACAGTGCAAGAAAGGCACATCCTGCCCCTGCGGAAGCTCTCATCCCTTCGAAATCCGATGCTGGCTCTCCTTCAATGCCTCATTTTCCCTATTTCTTTGTTTGGTCTCTTTTGCCCATTTCTGGTGCATAGAACTAGAGCCAGTAAATAAAAGTCAGTCTGTTCCTCACTGATGGATTTGCTTTAGTATGGTGAAAGCCAGGCTGTCTGCGGCTTAAACGAGACAGAGTGGGAACTAGACTTTTCTTTTATATCCTTCAAGACATTTTCCTATATTCCTGACTTTAAAAAAAAATTGACTACTTTTCAGTACCAGGACCAATTCCTAAGTAACTCCAATTTGTTTAGGCAAAGCACTCCAAGGTTTCCATCTTGCCACCTTACAAAATGTACCACTATGTACCCGGGCCTCAGGAACACAGAGAAAGATCCAGGGTTGTTGGAATCTTAGAATCAAGTTTTAGAAACAATGTCTGTAGAGTCTGAGGGCGAAGGAGAACAAATATTTCACAGAGTTAAAGAATTAGGGCTCATGGGCAAATTTTTAGAAGTCACTGAGAATAAAGCAAAAACACCTGGGGGGAAATTAAGTTAAACATTTTAGACAATGAGAGAAGCTTTTGAATAAAAGAAAATATTCGCATATGACATGGCATTTAATATAAAAGGGATATTTGAGAAGAAATATAATTAATATTCACAAAGTCACTCTAGTGTAAAAGTGACTTATAGTAGAGAGGTTAGCAAGTTAAAATGGAAAACACCATGGGCTGCAGCGATCTGGACACGCACACACCCTGGTCTTCCACCCACAGACGGGCCAGGCTCTCAGATGGCTCTGAGGCTTAAGCATTAGAATAAGCACATATTCAAAGGTACAGAGTGATTTAGAGAATCTGTTCATAAACAAAGGGGGATTTCAGGTTGTAAACAGCATTTATAAATAAAATATTACTCAGTTCTTCTTGTTGACAAGAATGGATAGGGTAAAAAAAAAAAAAGAAAAGGTAATGCTTTGGAAGATTAAAAGATTCAAATGAACTGACAGGAGTGATAATGTGAATGTTTATCGTAAATTAAAGGACCTAGCCATTAGTATCAGTGAGGTTTTAAAGACGGATAAACCACAACCTTCATATTTTAGAGGCAGCCTGGCTCCAAATGACTTTGAGACATTATAATCTGGGGCAGGTTCCTTCTAACAAAATCTAAGTTAAACTACACAAGATTACTGAGATATACTAACTTTACTTTGAAAGGAAACTTACTTTTTGATAATATAAAGTTAGCCTTGTGCAAAGTTTCCTATCAAAACATGGCCATAATAGAAATAAGTAATCTCCTGTGGGCCCACTGTCATCAATATGGGAACACAGGCAGCAGGAACACCCCTTGCCCAGTCCTCATTCTTGTCAGCTACTGCTGCTAGGCCACCTGTGGAGAGTAAGCTGAGGCTCAGGGAGCCTCAGAGTTGCCTGGTCCACAGAGAAGAGCTGGGGAATGGGTTCCCGGCAGCTCCCTGATCCTCCATACAATGGCAGACTCCATATCCATACAAAGGTGTACAGCACTTGAGCAATCACGACCAGAACCTCTCTAAAATGCCACAGGAGGCTCAAGTCCCTGCTCTCAGTAGGGAAGGAAAACTTCACGCACTACAGAAGGGGAGAGGAGGCTCAAAGCCCACATCCTTGAGCATTCTGGAGCAGACCTAGCCACTGGGCTACTGACCTCATTTGACATGAACCAACATGACCCCCAGCCGTGTTCTGGCTTAACTTCCTACTGCCAGCATTCATGAGCCAAAAAAGGGCAGATTTCCAGGGTTCACTGGCTTGTTTCCATTTAATAATCCTGGGCATGCTCAAATGCTTGTTTCTACAGCACACGGTGAGTTCACTCAAGGACAAAGTTAATCTTTACTAGAATGTGAGGAAATCTTAGAGTACAAACCAACTGTGTGGAGATAAACCTCGAGATATTCAAGTTGGCGTGGGGGGGACACATTATAAACCTGGGTTGTTTCTTTTTCCAACCTGGAACCTCTTCTACACTGGACTGAGTTCACGTTCTTGCTAATCGATTGTCGTTCCACACCCAGACCTAGTCTGAGAGCACCAATTCAGTACGCTGGGCTCTGAGACAAACAGAATTGTTTTCTGACCAAGGCCCAGGGTGCTTGTCCTGCACTTCTGGTAAAAACTGCTCTCTAGGAAAGCACTTGACTTGCCAGCAAGTTGGCTCAAGTTCATGGCATTTATCAGATTAATCCTATCCAGTTCTGAGCTCCCTTGTTTTGCCTCTGTCCCATTTCTTCTCATTGAACAAAAATACGTTGAGTATTATCTACACCCTAGAACTGTGCTTGTTCTTAAAACCTTATACACTTGAGACCCTGCAGGATTGGCTTCTTCTCCGGCCCATCCAGGGACTCTCAGGCAGCCAACTCCCTTTATCTCATCACAGCTCTATTTTACCACAGAGCTTACCTGGCTTAGGTTGGACATTTAGTATTTATCTGATTCTCGGCAACAAAATCTGGAGGTAAATTATAAACTGCCGTTGAATCGATTCCAACTCACAGCAACCCGGTAGGACAGAGAAGAACTGCCCAAAGGAGTTCCAAGGCTGTAAATCTTTACGGAAGCAGACTGCCACATCTTTCCCCCTTGGAGCGACTAGTGGGTTCGAACCACCAAACTTTCGGTTAAAAGCCAAGTGCTTTTAACCACTGCGCCACCAGGGCTCCTTAATTATAAATATAAAAGGTCTTAAATATTTCCAGGAACATATGTTCCATTATTTTCTCATTTTTATCTGCTTTTTACTACCTATTTGGATATTTTCCCACTTCTTTCTAATCTATAGTTTAAAAATAAAAAGAAAATGAGCCATTAAGTAAAGATTATACATATATTAATTATTCCCCTTCCCCTCCAAAAAAGGAAAAAGACGACACTTTAATGAACTCCTGTGAGTCACTCAAAGGAATAGGACACATTATCTTGGCTTCTCAGGTGCAACAACTGAGGCAGTAACACCATTTATCTCATGAGTTTCTTTTTCTTATCACTAATGAAGCAGAAGAGCAATTTCTTCCATATGTTAACTGAGAAGAACTATATTTGAGGGCCAAGGTACTAGGTAAGAAGTCTGAGTCCTGTCCCTATCACTGCATCTCTGGGTACACATTTTTCTTTCTTCTCAGAACACTCAAAAGAGAAACGGGCAGGAAAAAAAGCACTATGGTGTACTATCAAAGTCTATGACCTTAAAATCTAACATCTTAAGGCAACAGCACCTAAAACGTCCCATGTGCTATAAAAATAAAGAAAAAAAGCTTATTTGTTAATGGTTTCCCATGACTAAGATGAGTCAAGAGAGGGCTTATGTCACATGGTAGTGATTTTAAAACAAGTCTGCAAGTTCTTTGACATCCCTCCCATTGAGGAGTCAAATCTACATCCCTTTCCTTTGAGTGTGGGTGGGCTTGTGACTATTTAATAAAATAGAGTGGTAATAAAGCTACGTGACTTCCAAGGTCAGGTCTGAAAAGGGAATGCAGCTTCTGCCTTTTTCCTGGACACTCACTTTTGGCAGTCTGATGTCCCTGAGGCTGCCATGTTGTGAGGGAGCCCAGGCCATGTGAAGAGGCCATGTGTGGACAGCCCCACAAGAGGTCCCACCCAAAGCCAGTGTTAATCACTAGACTTGTGAGTGATGACACTGCCAGAAGATCCCAGCTCACAGAAAGGAGATCTCCCAGCTAAAGCTCCAGACACTGTGGAGCACAGACAGATCATTCCTTTAGCGCCTAGCCCAAATTCCTAACCTAGAGTCCATTAGCATAATAAAGTGGTTGCTTTAAGCTGCTCAATTTTGAGGTAATTTGATACACAACACTACACTCATCTAATGTGATATCCATGTATGTTATGAATTTTCACCCTCTGAATTTCAATAACTTTTAATAAATTCCTCCTATACTATAAATAGCCAGGAGGTAAGGGAGCAGAAGTATTCACAAGAGTTGAATGTATGCCTGAATAAGGGGTTCTATTTTTTACATGCACTTAGTACATGCCTTTTCCTCAAAGCCACCCAACTAATAAGGGCCTCTCTGAATAAATTTAAAAAATTATTTTTGGAGAAGCTAAAAGTATAACCAGAATCCTAGATGATAAAGATCAACCAAAGTGTCAATCAACTGCAATGCAGTTACTTCACATGCATCTTCCAGAGGTAAAATTTTTGACAGAATTAAGGTTTTCAATAATGCTACCGCAAGTTGTTGAAAACCTTGGGGAGATTTTTAAATATAGACATGAAATAGTCTTTTGGGGATGGTTTAGATATGACATAGCCTAAAGCCACAAGAGTGAGAAAATTAATTAACCTTTAAAAGAACCTTCACATGTAACCAAATTTCAACTTCTCTAGGTATCTTCAAAAGTAGGTAACTAAAAGATTAAAAACAACGACAAAAAACTTTTTCAATACAATCTCCCTTCTTTACGTAATTCACGTTTCTTTATAAAGCTGTCCTCAGTACTTGGGAAGATCAATCCTCTAATTGGGCTGGTTTTCCCTTAATGAACTTGACACAGCCACAGCCAATTCTACAGATATAAATCACATTTCCAATGCATTCAGGCTACAGTGTTTTCCTGCCGGCGGTAATTCTGTAGACTGGGGGGGCCGTGCTTGCTCTAGCTAACATTTCTAATTACCCTGGCACTAACAACCCTGGAAGCTGGCACTTCCAACACTACTGGCACCAACAGATGGAGTTGGCTGGTATTTTCAACTGCCTTCAAATTAATAGACTGGACATGATCCTTCCTGTTTCTCTCTTTAAAAGAGCTACATTCCTGGCACAAGAGGATGAGAATGGCCAACACACAGGTGTTAGAATTTGAGGTGACCTGGCGCCCTCGGGTCACCAGACTTGCACTCTTCCTGATGTTTCTTCATCTGCGGCCTCTCCCGCTGCCCTCCTTCTGTATAGGTTCTTTCACCATCACACCTGTTGCCCTCCCAAGCTGCTCCTACCAGGTTAAATAACTGCCTACTAACTAAGTTACACAAAAGAGGAGGAAACACTGGTTATCAGTTGTCAAGTGTTTGCAGACCATCGCTGCTGGACCCAGACCTGGGCTGAGTGATTCTGGGCTGGGCACTCTCTGTAACGCCATAGTTCAATCTGTCAGAAACATAAGGATAAATCAAATAAAAAATAAAGTTGCACCGGCCAACTGAACCATGGCCAGGCTTGAAGATTTAGTCTGCAAGTGCGTCTATATTTAGAAGTTGTTCCAGCACTGGCCGACCCTAGGCAACATCAAAGATAAATGCTGGCCTGAGAAATAAAAGAGCATGTGTGTGTTCAGCATAACCATATACAAGAAGGGGTTCATACAAGGAGGTGGGGAGGCTCCACGTCTGGGTAGATTCAAAAGTTCCCTCCACCAAACCCTACTCCCCTCGACACAAACCCCAAGATAGCACCTTTCTTTTTATCATGCGCTCTGGCATGAGGAACTTTCAGGGGAGAGAAACAGAATGGGATTGTTTGTGGTTGCATGTTATTAAATCAACACTGCATGCATGTTATCCTCTGGCACACTAGTTTTTTTCCTATTAGTGGGAGAGCCTTAGTTATCTGAAAAAGTCCAGAATGATCACCAGGTTCCCTGATTAAAAACAACAACACAAATCCAAATGTAATCTTCCAATTTGTTACTGTTGTTAAATGCCATCGAGTTGGCCCCTGACTCATGGGGACCTCACGTACAATGGGATCAGACTACCGTGATCCATAGGGTTTTCACTGGCTGATTTTCAGAAGTACATCACCAGGTTTTTTTTCCTAGTCCATCTTAATCTGGAAGCTCTGCTGAAACCTGCTCAGCATCATAACAACACATCAGCCTCCCCTGACAGATGAGTGGTGGCTGCACTTAAGGTGAACTGGCTGGTAATCGAGCCCAGGTCTCCCGCATGAAAGGTGAGAATTAGACTAGTGAATCATCATTGCTCCCAACTTTCCTATATATCTCTCCAAATAGATGTTTTATTTAGGTTAGCAAGATTGCCTTTTGAGGTGTATATAACCAATCAATGCCCATGGAAGCAGCAGTCAAGAAATCAAACGACACATTGCATTGGGCAAATTTGCTGCAGCAGACCTCTTTAAGGTGTTAAAAACAAAGATGTCACTTTGATGACTAAGGTGTGCCTGACCCAAGTCATGGTCTTTTCAATCGCTTCATATGCATACAAAAGCTGGGCAATGAATAAGAAAGACCGACGAACTGATGCCTTTGAATGGTCCTGTTGGCAAAGAATACTGAATATACCAAGGCCTGCCAGAAGAACGAAGAAATCTGTCTTGGAAAAAGTACAGCCAGAATGTTCCTTAGAAGTGAGGATGGTGATGCTCATGGATAGTTAGACTTAACATTGTGAAAATGACAATTCTACCCAAAGTAATTTACAAATATATTGCAATCTTGACACAAATAGCAACAATATTCTTTAAAGAGATGGAAAAACTAATCATTAACTTCATATGGAAAGGGAAGAAGCCTCAGGTAAGTAAAGCACTACTGAAGAAGAAGAAGAAAGCAGGAGGACTCACACTACCTGACCTCAGAACCTACTATACAGCTACGGTAGTCAAAACAGCCTGGTACTGGTACAGTACTGACCAATGGAACAGAATTGAGAACCCAGATGTAAATCCATCCACCTACGGTCACCTGATCTTCGATAAGGGTCCAAAGTACATCAAACGGGGAACAGATAGTCTTTTTAACAAATGGTGATGGCAAAACTGGATGTCCATCTGCAAATAAAATGAAACAGGACCCATACCTCACACCATATACAAAAAACTAATTAAAAATGGATCAAAGACCTAAATATAAAGCCAAAAATTATAAAGTTCATAGAAGAAAAAATAGGATCAATGCTAAAAGCGCTAATACACGGCATTAACAGGATATAAACCATAACCAACAACACACAAACTCCAGAAGAAAAGCTAGATAACTGGGATCTTCTAAAATTAAACACTTATGCTCATCAAAAGACTTTACCAAAAGAGTAAAAAGGCTATTACAAATCAGACAAAGGTCTAATCTCTAAGATCCACAAGAAAATCCAGCACCTCTACAACAAAAAGACAAACAATCCAAATAAAAAATGGGCAAAGGAAATGAACAGACACTTCACCAACGAAAGACATTCAAGCGGCCAACAGACACACGAGGAAATGCTCGCGATCACTAGCCATTACAAAAATGGAAATCAGAACCACAGTGAGATACCATCTCACCCTGGCATTACTGGCACAAATCAAGAGAACAAGAAATAACAAATGTTGGAGAGGCTGTGGGGAGATCAAAACTCTTATGCACTGCTGGTGGGAATGCAAAATGATACAACCATTTTGGAAAA